>NW_026705327.1:600000-805856 GCF_029867415.1 Vicia villosa
AACTTACAACTTTCAGGAATCCGGCATTGAATTGCTTTTCAACCTCGTCTTTGATATTTTTTGACATATCAGGCCTACTCCTTCGTAGTTTCTGTTTGACTGGAGTGCTACCTTCTTTGATTGGCAAGCGATGAACCACAATGTCCGTGTCAAGGCCTGGCATATCTTCATAGGACCAGGCGAATATCTCGACGTAATCTTGCAACAATTGGATTAGTCTTTGTTTGACACTGTTTTCTGAATCAGCCCCTATTTTGACTTCTTTCTTTTCCTCGTTGCTGCCCAAGTTGATGACCTCAATTGGTTCCTCATGAGGCTGTATGGCCTTGTCTTCTTGTTCTAGCAGCCTTGCAAGTTCTTTTGGTACTTCACAATCTTCCTCACTTTCGTCCTCAGTTTGGTAGATCAGATTTTCAAAGTCATGACGGGCAATAGCAGAATCGTTATCGACTGGATCCAACGTGAATGTGAATCTGCATTTTATTTACGTGGGTGTGTGTGAGAAAACATAGCTATTTTGAAAGCAAAGACAGAAAGAAAAAGGATCGCAAAATTTAAATATGCAAACGCCCCATGATTTTATTGAATGCACATGATCATGATATGACAAGCCCTTATAAAAGGACCAGTGTGCTTCGGGCAAGGCACACGGCTTTCAAGCTCATGGTTCGATAGTACAGGAACCATTTTTATCTTTGCACAATATACACAAAGAAAACAGGAAATGGCATTTACTCCTGGTCAAAGGAAATCACATCCTCAGCTTTCCAGTTGCTCAATCCATTGTTGTGAGCAGGGAGTATCCAGCTGTTCCAGTTACAGTTGTCTTCTTCATCTTCCACAGCATTGATTTCATTAGTGGGGAAATGAGCCGGTGATCTTTCGGGATAAGTGATATACTCTGCTGGATATGAGAGCCCAGGCTGAGATATCTCTGTTGGCTGAGCAAGATGCTCGATAAGGCCGTTCCATCCAGTCGGGATGATATTTTGAATAGAGACTTGTGTATCCTGGTGAGGAGTGTATTCTGACAGAAAGTAACCCTCGTTATTTGGTGTTTCCCTGGCTTCTTCAAGAGTAAAATTGTCGTCGTAATATTCATCCCATCCAGTTGGGACAACGTCCTCCATAGCAATTTGTGAGCTCGGAGGAGCGGAATATTTCACCATATAGTCATATTTGCCACTGGGCTCTCCTAGCGTATCCCATACTTCTTTGGGTGGATTTTGATATTGCTCAGCGATGGGACTTGTGAAACTTTTGTCATTTTCAAATTGATCACCCCATCCCGTTGGGGTAATGTCTTCCATAGCAATATAAGAATTCTGAGGTGCGGTATACGGATAATTATACTCGCCGCTTGGTTCTCCCACAGCATCCCACATTACCATGGAAATGGGTGGAATTTCATCAAGATATGGCTGAATGATATGGTTCAAGAACACTCCCTCATCTTCAATGGCGTTTACTTCTTGGCTGACGAAGTGTGACATTAATCCTCCAGAACGAGGACTTTGATCATTCTTTTGATTTCCACTATCATAGCCCAGGCCTAGCTTGTCGGACTTGTAGGGTATATCGGGAAGCTGTCCCCATACTGTGCAATCACCTTGTT
Organism: Vicia villosa; assembly: GCF_029867415.1. Taxonomy (NCBI): domain Eukaryota; kingdom Viridiplantae; phylum Streptophyta; class Magnoliopsida; order Fabales; family Fabaceae; genus Vicia; species Vicia villosa. The sequence continues at coordinate 601,616 of NW_026705327.1, forward strand.
CGATCACAGCTTTGGCATCTTTGAGAGAAGCCATAGTTGTAGTTGGAATAGCAGGAATATGCTTGGTGGTAGAGACATCTGGAGAGACCAACTCAAAAGATTGGCAGGGAGTTTCAATGAATTCGTCATCCAACTCAACATATTTGGAATTGCTCAGGTGACTAACCACATATTCCTCTTCGCCATAAACTATGACAATCTTTCCTTTTACTGGATACTTCAACTTCTAATGCAGGGTAGAAGTTACAGCGTTTGCCCCATGTATCCAAGGGCGTCCAAGTAAACAGGAATATGTTGGGTGAATTTCCATTACGTAAAAGATAGAATCAAAGATCTGAGAGCCCACTCTGAATGGGAGATTCACTTTTCAGTATACTGTTCTTGTTGACCCGTCAAAGGCTCTTACCACAACATCGCTTGGTTGTAGCACAATTCCTTCGAAGTCAAGCTTTTCTAGTACTGTTTTTGGCAATACGTTCAAAGAAGAACCGTTATCTACCAGCACATGAGATAGAGTGGTGCCATTACATTCAATGGAGATATGTAGGGCTTTGTTGTGATTTTTTCCAGCAGGGGTTAGATCAACATCAGAGAAACCGAGGCCATTATTCACGGTTAAATTGGCAACACAATTCTCAAATTGGTCGACTGAGATCTCTTGAGGCACATGCGCAACTTTCAGGAACTTTATCAGAGCTTTGGCATGAGCTTCTGAATATTTTAGCAGAGATAGCATTGAGATTTTTGAAGCAGTGTGCCCCAGTTGCTCAACAATATTGTAATCACTCTTGCAGATGATTTTCAATATTTCCTCCATTTCTTGCTTTGATGGATCCTCAGCAGTGATCTCCACCGGTGTTTGAACTTGTTCAACTTGTGGCTCTTTGCCTCGAGCGCTGTCATCTTGATTAGGAACTGGGACCCGGACTGGACCAGCAGCAATATTTGGAGAAATTTCTGGTGAAAAGATTCTTCCACTTCTCGTGATCTTGCTGGTACCCACAATATTATCCACAGTTGGAGTAGTTAACTTTGCGGCCTCTTCAGTCGAGGTATCCTGCTTAACTCTATGGACATAAACATTAGTGTCGTAACCCCATGGGACAGTTTGTCTGAGGAGTATGGAAATGGAGTTGGACTAGCAATGACTACTGATGCTACTTTGAGTGTAGCAGAAATTTTGAACGGAGCCTTGGCAGAGATTTTGAATGGTAAGCTGGAGATCACTAAGACATCCTCTAGTCTCATCCCGTTTGCAAAGACTTTGCATAACACGTCCATAGAAGGGAGCTTCTCAAACATAATGATACGACGATCCATCTACTTTTGAATTCCCATTCTCATATTTTCACAACCATTGGGCAGGTATGAGCAATAAAAGCAATCGGGGTCACACCCTGGAAAGTAACCAGCTTGGGTTAGTTTTCCTTTGACTTCGAAGAGTGGAGTTGACAATTCGTTCACATAGATGTAAACAGTGTCCAGGATAGCATTAACAGTTTTATCATGCTTTGGCATAGGCGACGCGATGACATTTGGAGTTTTAGAGGATCGAACTCGATTTCCCCAGCATCTATCATATCTTGTATTTTATTTTTCAGGGCCCAGCAGTGATCTGCATCATGTCCTAGACAGTTTGAGTGATACGCACATGTTGCATCGGGGCGATAACTCGGAGAGGAAGTGTTGACATTCTTTGGAGGATCTTTTAATGTGATCAAATCTGCTTTTAGCAAATGCTGCAATGCCTGAGAGATTGGCATATTGATTCTTTGGCGCATCTGGTCGACGCGTATATTTTGGCTGTTGATCTTTTTGAGGCGCAGATGCGGAGATCAGAACTGCCCCTACGGATTGGTGATGCTCATTCTTGCGACCTTTCTGAATTTTCATTGTATTGACCTCATTTCTTCCGCTGATGGGCCTTTTTGTAGTACCAGAGGAGGAGCCTATTTGAATTTTTCCATTTTGAATGCCACTCTCGACACGTTCTCAGGTCAATATCAGGTCAGTGAAACCTGATGACGAGCTTCCCAGCAAATGACTATAGAAAGGGCCAGTTAAAGTGCCCATGAACATGTCGACCAGCTCACGATCAGATAAGGGTGGTTGAACCCTTCCAGCCATATCTCTCCACTTTTGCGCATATCCTTTGAAACTCTCTTTTGGTGCCATGGACATGCCCCTTAGTTGAGTACGGGTTGGTGCAAGATCAGCATTGTATTGGTACTGTTTGTAAAAAGCAGCAGCTAACTCTTCCCAAGTATGTACCCTTGTACTTTCCAGTTGGTAATATCACTCAAGTTGTGTACCCGACAGACTTTCTTGGAAGAAGTGAATCCACAATTTATTATCTGTGGTGTGAGGTATTATCTTCCTCACATAGGATCTCAGATGTAATTTTGGGAAAGAAACTCCATCATATTTTGCAAAGACATGAACTTTGAATTTTGGAGGGATAACAACATCCGAGATGAGTCCCAGATCATTGAAATCTAAGCCAGGTATTTTTTGTATCTCCATAGCTTTCATACGTTCTTCCAGCTGCTGGTACTTGTCATCATCCGGTTCGTCTCCAGAATGATCATCTTCTTCATTGGAAGAGAGAGAAGGTTTGGCAGAACCCTGGTTGCTGTGATTGTCTCCTTGTTCACCATCACCGACTATTTCAGGGATTGGTGGCTTTTTGAACTTTTCAGTTGGCTCAAGCCTACAGATCCTTTGGGCTTCTTTTTCTTCTTGATTATCAAAGCTTTCAGTTCTTGTTGCCCCTTTGCCAGTTCCAGAATTGCCACTTGAACTTGGGCGTTCTGTGCTTCGAGATTCTTGATGCTCATTTCAGATTCCATCTCTTCTGACTGAAATAAACAGCGAGAAGATGAGAAATCTGTCATGTGAACCTGTTATGCAATGTGTATGAATGAATGAAATGTATATGCAATGTATATGAATGCAATGTATATGCAATGTATATGAATGAAATGTATGTGCAATGTTTTCAAGGATCTTAGAGTTTAGATTTGTTAAAACAAAGGAGAAACAAACATTAGTTAAACAATTTATTTCTTTTTTTTTCTTCTTTTTTCTTTGCCTCATTTGGGCTTACAAAACAGAAAAAAAGGAAATGAATGATCCCTCAGGTCTCTCATGGACGTTTTCTCTTTGCACCCAGGAATGTGTTGATCTGCTGCTCTTCTTGAAGTTATCCGGTGAGCTCCAATATCCTTCTCTCATAGTCTTGATAGTGTGCCTTGAAGGTATCTCTTTCCTCTTTCAGTTGAACCTAAGATTTTTGCAACTCTTCTAGGCAGTTGGCATATCCGGGTGTAGAATAACTTGGGGTTCGTCTCCTTCGACCTCTGGCTCAATAGTCACAGGTAGAACAGCGGGATATGGCATGATGAGTTTCTGAGCATGAGCCCGCACCCATCTGAGGTAAGGTTCCATAGGGATATAATTCCATTGCCCTAGAGTTTTGCTTTCTATTCTATAGACACTGCCCCATGCATGTATGAACCTTCGTCGGTGCCTATGAGAATCATTCTCGTAATCAAACACAATGCCACGGATAATCATGTCATGAGGACCGTTGCTCCTTGCATATCCGAATTGGCGTAGAGCTAAAGAGGGATTGTAAGTGATGCCCCCTTTGATGCCAAGGAGTGGCACATTAGGGTAGTCTCCACAATGATCAAATGATAGTAATGTCTTTTTGAAAGAAGTTGTTCCACCGGATATATGAATGAGACAAAGACATAATCCTGCGAGACCATTGAATTCTTTGTTCATTTCTTAACACTGATCGGGGAAGATGAAATGTAAACCACCTAGCCAGTAGTGGTATACAGCACATAAGAGTTCCTCGTTTCTTCATTGTACGAGTGTGTAGAGAATGTAGAATGTCTCCCAGCAATGTTGGTACCGGGTTACGGGTTAGGAAAAGGTTGATGATGTGTACACTTAGAATGTCTCCCAGCAATGTTGGATAACTTTTGTTTTCTAGTAGTAATCGAGCCATTTCCATTAAGAACTTAGCAAGCAAACCCTTAACTCCACTTTTTGTTTCCCAATTGGACTTGATTTCTGACTTTCGCAAATGTAAAGCAGCAGCAATGACTTCAGGTTTTGGAATCCTTGCTAATCCAGTGAAAGGTAATTGATTTCGAACAGGTAATCCAATTAGTTCAGAAAACTCTTCCAAAGTGGGTACTAACTGGTAATCAGGAAATGTAAAACAATGATGTTCGGGATCAAAGAACTGGAATAAGACCTGTATCATGTCTTCTTCAAATCTTGAGGTAACCAAATGGAGTAGGTGACCATGCCTTTCGGTGAACTGAACATTCCTGGGGAATTCCAATATTAGGTCCTTAAGTTCAGATGGTACCGTTGAGATGTTGATTCGGATGTAATCTCTGGTAGCGGGAGCCATTACCTGTAATAAATAAACAAAGGTAAACTCTTTGATCCTTGAAGTGTTTAGTGAGAAAATGATATGCTTATGATGCTTATGATGTCAAACATGTGGCACACACAAACAAATCAAACAATAGCCTTAGGTTTAAAGGCTTGCATGAAGCTGATAGGTGATACCCTCCCCACTGAAGTTGAGTTGGTTAAAACCTGTCCTAGAATAGTATTCGGGTTCTATGATCCTTGGAGGTAACATCTCAACACGGCGCTCGGACGGCCGATCAAAATATTCCTCGAGGATAACTAACTTCGATCAATTTCAAAGCTAGCCACTTAATAGGCCACAAGTCAAGTTCAACTAAAAGGTTCTAAGACAAATTAGTGTTTAATGACATTTCGGAAGCCTAATATACTCCTTGATCGTTTTCAAGGGACATCAGTATAAACCAAAGTATCACACTAACGGTGACTACCAGATCAACTGTATCGGTACATGCCGTACAGTTTCCTTGGTCTATTGTCACATACTTAAGGTATCTCGAGATTTGGGTTAGAATCTTTCACACAAGCAAAGTTCCCAAACAAACCTTTGAAAAATAGAGCAATCAAATCAAACAATTGAAAACATCGGAGTGATCTATTCTCTAAAGGTAACCCCTTTTTGAAAACATTTTGTTTTTTTTGAAAGTAAATCCCCAGCAGAGTCGCCAGTTCTGTGGACCTTCGTTTTCGGCCATACCTCTCGCGGAGAGATACGTGAACTGACTCTTTTTTGTTTCTGCTTTCGTATTTGAAAAATCAGAGAGTCGCCACCGACCTTTTATTTTATCCAATTAAGGAAAGGTTTATAAAAGAAACAGAAAAAAGACCTTTAAGAAATTCTGGGTAAGGGGGTAGGTTATACAAAGGGAAGGTGTTAGCACCCTTTGTATCCATGGTTATCCATGGGCTCTTTAATTTGCTTAGCTCACTTGTTTTCGATCACTTTTCAGTTGCTTTAAAATGCTCGTATGTGGTTTGAGATACCTTTGTAAATTGACTTTGTAATGATCCTTGTGCGGATGTATACAAAGTGTTTTTATCTTTCAAAAGATGTTTTTGAAAAAAGAACATTAACTTCGTAATGATCCTTGTTTGGATATATACAAAGTATTATCTTTTTAGAAAGTTTTTTTTTGAAAAACAATGATATATGAGAATTTTGTTTGTTTTGATTTGAGCAAGCAAATTAGGAGGTCTACCCTGAGTTATAAGGTCTTTATCCTATTTCCTTTAAAAATCTATCCTTTCACCGGATATAAACAAAAGTTCGATTTTGCGTTTGAAATAACAGAATTTGACTTTGAATTTGAAAAGAATGAGAAGGGATTACCTTAAGAGGTGCAAGTGTGATTGTGTTTGGATTCAAATATTTTATCTTTGAAGTTAGTGATCTAACGATTCAATTTTATCTTTGGCATACACGCAGTTTATATGTGCTGGAATTTAAAATGCGGAAAGTAAATCTACGCTATTACATCGAGTGTGCAGAAAATGTAAACTACGCCTATTTACATGAGTTTGACAACCTATACATTTATCTAGGAATTTAAATTGCAAAAAAATAAAAGAAATGTTTTTGGATTTTTTGATGATTTATTTTAATTTAATTAATGCATGATTAATTAAATTAAAATGAGGAAAAAAGATGAAAATAGATTTAAACATAGAAATTGAGTTCAAAATATGTTCAAAATGTTTGTTAATAAATTTTAAAACAAAACTAATTTTTTTGGAATTTTTGAAATTGATTTGAAATTTATTAAGTTAATTAATACATAATTATACAAATAATTACACAAATAATTAAAACTTAAAGAGAAAATTATTCTAAATATGTACAAAATTATCCTATAATATATAAACAATATTTAATATAAAGAACAAATTTTTTTATGATTTTTGATTGGTTGAAAATAATTAAAAGATAAATATATGCATATTATCTAATTAATTATACAAAATATTTAAATTATGAAGAAAAATAAAATATTTTTGTATCAAAAAATAAAACATTATTTTAGAAACTTAAAAATATTTTTTATGTATTTTTTGGATTTTTAAAACTATTTTTAATTAATTTTATAAAGAAATTAAAATAAAATAGAAAATAAAATAAGGCCTGATCCTGTGTGGTTGATCTGAGGGTCTATGGCATGGGGAGTGTGTTTTGGTGCGTTAGATGAAGAATTGGTGGAGATCTATGGCCTAGATGCGTGGATACATGGTACACGTGGTTAGAGGTGCAACATGTGATCATTCAGAGTTTGAAAGTCAAACGTGGGACCCACGAAAGCTGACTGGCGAATGAAAGTGACAGAAATGGCCACGCGTGCGGTCAACATGTCAACCTCACTATTCATCATCTTCCTCCTTGGTACCTGCGGATTTTCATGCAGACTTACCTGCGGATTTTCTTTCAGATTTCCATGCATTTGAAAACCTACAAAAACAGCTATGAACAAAAAACAAAAGGGAACCAGATCGACTTAAAATGACCTCCTGAACACGATGGTGGTCTTAGTTTTGCTATTTGAGTGTTGTAGCTACGGATTCGAAGAGATTAAAGTTTGAACATGCATGAACACTCATCAATGGTATTGAGCAATTTTCACGTGGAAACCAACATGTTAAAGCCCAGACCTGCCCTATAGGACCTCATGAACTCATTAGAATTATTAGATTACATTGAGGTTGATTAAATATAGGAAAACGAAAATTAATTATGTATGAATATGAAGAACACTATGCATGTGTTACGACTCTCATGGGACCATATTAAGGGTTCATTCTTACTCTATATGATCTCAGAAGATGATTGGAAAGCTTGTTTTGTATTGATATTGATTGGAAATATGAAAATGAAAATTACAAAGTTTGGAGATTTTTTGAGAATTTTGTGAAGTTGATGGCTATCTCTCTTGCTATATTTCGTGTCTCTTCTTGTTGTTGATGTATGCCAAGCTATTTATAGGCCAAGAGTGCTTAGAAACTAAGCCAAGAAGTATTGATTGTCTTTGTTGAATTCTTGATTTTTAAATATTAAAAATCTTTGAATTATTGACCAAGTCTTGCTTCTCTTCAATGCTCTTGCCTTGTACTTCAATCTTTTGCAGCAAACTAAAGATTCTTGGATGACCCGTGCTTAGAAACTAAGCTATCCATTATCCTTCCATTTTCCATTTTCATTTAATCTTAAAATAGAATAAAATTAAACCAAAAATGGATAAAAATGGTGTGGGTTTTGTCTTGGTCGTGGGAGGCCCATAATATCATGGCAAATATGTTTGAACTATGAAAACTTGGCCCCATTTGGAAAAAATACATTTTTGAGCAATGTTGGTTTTATGCATTTTCCCAAAATTTAGCCAACTTCAACAAGGTGTAAATCCTTCAATTTTTGTCATATGAAGGAGATCTTTCATTTTTTGGAAACCTCAAAGAGTCCTCTAACCAATGTCTTTGGTCTCATGTCAAAATTATTTTTGATGCTCCTTGTGTGTCCTTTTGAAAAAAGTGTCTTTTTGTTGACTTTCAAATGTTGAATCTATTGACCATGGGACCAATTGCATTTGAAAGATAATTGAATTTCCTTAAAAATGAGCTTTGGTTTGAATTTTTTGGATGAAGGATGAGAGACTTATGACCAGTCAAAGTTCAGTTGACTTTTCAGGTAAAAACCCTAATTCTGAATCTTAGGGTTTTGTTAATTTTTGATCTTGCCTTGATGAATTATGATCATCCAATGATCAAATGATGAATCCTTTGATAAAATATGAATGTTAACAAAAAATTTCATTTTTGACTGTCTGTTGACCTTTTTGGTCAAACGGGTGGTCTGTTGACTGTTTGAGCTGCTGACGGTGCGTCTGAGTGAATTGAAGTTTGAAATTTTGTATGATGGTACTTTGAGATATATGGAGGTCCATGAAATCCATTTGAGGTCTCAAAAACTTGTTTCTCCTGAAAAAACAAGAAACCCTAATTATGGACTGTTTGTGTAGGAGACAGTTAAGCGTACCTGATTTTTGTGCAGTGCTGAGTCTCTGCTAATCATGTGATATTCAGAAGACTTCTAGGACAAAAATCTTGGAATTTTGAAATGAAAAAGTTTGATTTGATTGATGGTACAAAACACTGAGAATTGTACTGTCAGCAGTTTGACTGTCAACTGACTGTTAATGTAGCAGTTAGAGTGAAAAATCAACAGTCAAAGTTAATTTTCTTTTTGTTGTTTTTGTTTTATGTGAAAAATGAAAGTTTATTTACATGACTTGTTAAAAAACACAGACATAATAAATAACTAATATTTACTGTACGCGAGCAAAATTACCGATAATAACCCTGAAAAACATTTACTGCACAAAAAAATAAATATTTGACTGGCAGAAAACACACAAACTATTATCTTAATAACTAAGCAACATTATGACAAATAGTACAACATTTAATACTGACAGTACAAATATTACATACTATAATGAACAGTACGACAAGTAAACGGTACGTTTAAGAAAATAGGAGATACGACAAACTTTAAGAATGACGATTGATAACCCATGCTACAAATAATAACATGTAGATGATTGGGAATGCAAGCATCCCAGGTCCAAAGTCTTCAGGGCTATATAGACAAAAGAAAGACATGATTACCACCACGACGGTGATGACCATAAGAAAACACGTTTCCCACCGCTTCGTCATTTTGTCGGGGAAGAAGAAAGAATGGATATGAAGTAGGAATTTGAGAGATGAGTTAGAATTTGATGTGAGATTTTATGGAAAAAATGAGATGTATTTATAGAATGAAAGAAGGATAGAAACGTTGGGGAATGAAGTGATTCCGTACAAAAGAAAAATTTGAGTGGAAGTAAGATTTGAAAGAGAGTGTATGATAGTGTTGGGAAAAAGAGAGATGTATAGAATAAAGTTAGGATTTGATTTTTTGAAAAAGAGATTTGAAAAGATTTTGAAAATAATGGAATATAGTACAAAATTAGTGGGAAAAAAAAGATAATAATAATCTACTTGTTTCCAGTACAGTCTGAGTTTCCTGATTCTGCGCCTGCAAAAGATTTAACTCTGTCCCAATTGTGTCAGTACTATTTATATGTAAGTAAATATCAAATAAATAGCATGCGTGAAGTAATAAACAGTATTTGGCGTTTGCGTAAGAATAAATTCAACTGTAAGCCAAAATACTGTATAAGAAAAAATTCTAAAAACTAAGTATTTCATATGTCAAGATATTTATGAAATAAAAATCCATGATTATATGAGATTCTTAATTTTTAGATTGGAGTTTTCTTGAAAAAAGATGCGGGCAAATTTTGGGGTATAATAAATGGTATGGTAATTGTGCAAATGAAAAGTTTCCTAAACCTGTTATGCTTTAGAAAACTATAAATGAGTACCTTGAATGATACGACTTCAAAAACAATATCCTACCATACATTCGCAAGTTGAAACACTCAAGCTTTGGAAAATCACCTCAAAATTCTTCGAATTACCGACAAAATTCGAGTACAAACAACCAATAAAAGAATTAGAAAAATAAAACTAGTATCTAATACTAAATAGCCTTGGTGAAAGTGGGAAAAATGAGTGAACCAAGTGGAATAGGAACCCCACTGGTACAAAGCAAAAAAACAAAATTTTACTATCATCGCTTAGCGGATGACATAAAAACCTGAAAAATCAGAACAGAAACAGTTGTTCCAATTTTCCTCCACTTCACCTAAATACTTCTTAATCCTAATTATAAACAACATTTACAATCATCGGGATGCCTCCCAACAAGCGCTTGTTTTACGTCGTTAGCTCAACGCCTTTATTGTTTCGGTGTTTGGAAAGTAGCTTCCTCCAATCATGCCATGGTGACGTCTCACTGCACAAGCCTAAAGAAAGTGTCCTAACTAAAGCACTCAACAAACGTTACAAGTTCAAATATATACAATGATTAAACGAACATAATATCCAAAGTATACAACGATATACACAAACAAACACATATATACAAGTAAGGAAAAAATACAATTATTATCATACAAAAAGAGAAAATTGGTGAATGTGGATTCATAAGTTGAAAAGTGAAGATTTTGAATAACGAACGGGTCCGATCTCAACGTGTTTCACCAACATTCACCAACAAAGTATACTTGTATGCAAACATATACAAGTAACTATTTGGTGAACATAAACAAGTCAACATATACAAGTAAATATATACACGTGAAACTATACAATATATACGTTATATACAAAGCTCAAAACCATAAAAACTATTGCGATGAAATTCAAGAAACCATCCCCGGCAACGGCGCCATTTTGTTGAATTCAGTATAGGGCAAGCAACAAAAAAGATTTGGAATTATTGATCCGGGAATTATCGTCCTCAGAGATGGAGAGATGCCATTCAACAGTTTCTACGATTTCAAACTTGGGATTGAATGAGGACAAAGAAAACAAAGATATAGACAAGAAAAGAATAAACACACTCTTAGAAGAGAAATAACTTATCGAGAATGTAAATATATTCACTCTTCACAAACATACACTTACCAACCCATTATACTCAACCTACGATACTCATATATGTCATCACGTACCTCTCACATAAGCGTCCATCTCTAGAGCCTAAACAAGATCAACTCACAACTAAGGTTAACTCTAACGCGAAGTGGCGAGAACATCCGTATTCTCGCGTCGGCGATCTCTCGCGCCGCTGCAACACAAAAGAATTAAGTACAGATACCCACAGTGAATGCTAGCTCAAAATCTATCTCTAGAGTTCAGAACCAACAGATTATGATCCTAGATCAGAATTCAAGAAGTTTATCTCTAAGGCAGCCCAAATCCCCAACATAGAGCAAAAATCCAAAACAACATCAACACAGATTTGTAAAGCAAGTTAAACATAACATTATAATCGGTAAATATACATAAGATTCGAGTAAATATACAAACAAACCCAACACAAAGAAATACATAGAGAATAGAAGACATAAACCAAACATCTCGCGGGTTGTCAGCTCCGGTTGATGAGAAATCCCCCTCTGATCTTCCAAGTGCATGACCCGGTGTTGTTTTCTAAGTCAATCCTACTCTAAGAATGAAGTTGATGGTGCGGGGACTCAAAAGTACCCAATCCATAACCTAAAAATGTCATTTTTCCCCTTTTTACTAAATCAGAAAATTCGCGGGTCCGCTTTGCGGCACAGAGTCCACTTAGCTGAGTCTGCTAAAAATCAGATTTTGTTTTCGCCATAACTCGAGAACCGTGACTCCGAATTGGGCCCGGTTCAAAGCGTTTGAAATTTTATTCAATGCTCTATCCAATAATGAATGAATCGAAACCAAAATGATGATTTTGTTCATCCTTGTTTTGACTCTATGGAAGTCCGCTTGATGGTGGCTAAGCGGGCTTGCACCAAAACTGCGAAATCGAAGCCGTGCATTTGGCACTTTATTCCTCAAGGCTCTAATAAGCATGAATGCCTATAAAAACAAAGGAAAAACTATCAAATGGTATAAAAGTATATGAAAATACAACTTTTCACAAAGTATACGTATTTATACACAATAGGGGAAATTATTCAAACGGTATTAACAAAAGTCTCGATAAGTGCCACTATTTACATACACAAAATAAGTACATTTTGGCACTTATCAAACTCTCCCCAACGTAAAACTTTGTTTGTCCTTAAACAATGTCAAATAAATAAAAGAATCAAAAGTAATAAACCAAAGAATTGTGAATCAACAAGTTTTAAAAAACCAAAAACAAATGTATGGTTCAACACAAAAATGTATAAAGAAAGTAAGTACTTACCATTATCCTACAAAGACAACAAGTACACGAAACAAATCCTAAGCTCAAAAAGCATACAAAACATTCTAACACAATACGTGCTCACATTATGAATCACACCTAGCAAAAATTCATCAATGGATGAAGAACAATCTTGCAACAATCTTGCAAACAAAAGATTAAATTATGCATTCATCCAACAATCACATTGAAGATACAAAAGCAAGAATCACATGGGCTTTTCAAGGTTGTATTGTGGTTTGGTTAACAAACAAAGGATAAGTCCTAAGGCTAATCGAAACAAAAACTTGCCTAAACCTAAGGGAGTGATCAATCCACAAATTTCCATGCAACAAAATCTCGATTAAACTTCCTCCTTATCCATAAGTTTCTCAAACCAATCAAAATACTTATTAGCACAATTATTCGCTTCTCTTTCCTTTTTGTTTTTCAAAACTTTTTCACATTTTTTCTTTCTTTTTCTTTTCAACCTCATAGAAACAACCACATAAGTAGTAACCATTTTTCTTCCCAACTTGAATTCAACCACATCATAATGTGAATACTCTCTACTTTCTTAGGCAAGGTAAAAATTCAAACCAAAAATCACGGTTGAGGGTTCAAGAAGACAAAGAATCAATCATCCATGCAAATATGAGAACTAAACACTCAAAGATAAGCATTTAGCAAAAACATCATGGACATTGACAAAAAGGCTCAAAAGGGTTAACAAATGATCACAAACTCATAAGGTCAATTGACTATTTGGTTATGGTGGTTGTGTTCAAAATGAAACAAAATGCTTTGATCCTTTTCATGCTTTCATTAAATCAATATAAACAAAAGATTAAACATAATAAAATCCAGTTAAAACAAAGATTGTGGCCTCCAGCATATGTAAACAATGGAAAGCTTCCTCGCATTTATGGTTTGGAAACTAAAGTAATTCAATCAACAAGCAAGTAATGCAAAAGAATGAATGGTATGGTAATTGTGCAAATGAAAAGTTTCCTAAACATGTTATGCTACAGAAAACGATAAATGAGTATGTTGAATGATACGACTTCAAAAACAATATCCTACCATACATCCGCAAGTTGAAACACTCAAGCTCTGGAAAATCACCTCAAAATTCTTCGAATTACCGATAAAATTCTAGTACAAACAACCAATATAAGAATTAGAAAAGTAAAACTAGTATCTACTACTAAATAGCCATGGTGAAAGTGGGAAAAATGAGTGAACCAAGTGGAATAGGAACCCCACTGGTACAAAGCAAGAAAACAAAATTTTACCGTTGGGGTGCCTCCCAACAAGCGCTTGTTTTACGTCGTTAGCTCAACGCCTTTATTGTTTCGGTGTTTGTTAAGTAGCTTCCTCCAATCATGCCATGGTGATGTCTCACCGCAAAGCCTAAAGAAAGTGTCCTAACTAAAGCACTCAACAAACGTTACAGGTACAAATATATACAATGATTAAACGAACATAAAAACCAAAGTATACAACTATATACAAAAACAAACACATATATACAAGTATGGAAAAATACAATTCTTATCATACAAAAAGAGAAAATTGGTGAATGTTGGATTCACAAGTTGAGAAGTGAAGATTTTGAATAACGAACGGGTCCGATCTCAACGTGTTTCACCAACATTCACCAACAAAGTATACTTGTATGCAAACATATACAAGTAACTATATGGTGAACATAAACAAGTAAACATGTACAAGTAAATATATATACGTGAAACTATACAATATATACGTTATATATAAAGCTCAAAACCATAAAAACTATTGCGATGCAATTCAAGCAACCATCCCCGACAACGGCGCCATTTTGTTGAATTCAGTATAGGGCAAGCAACAAAAAAGATTTGGAAATATTGATCCGGGAATTATCGTCCTCAAAGATGGAGAGATGCCATTCAACAGTTTCTACGGTCTCGAACTTTGGATTGAATGAGGAAAAAGTAAACAAAGATATAGACAAGAAAATAATAAACACATTCTTAGAAGAGAAATAACTTATCAAGAATGTAAATATATTCACTCTTCACAAACATACACTTACCAACCCGTTATACTCAACCTACGATACTCATCTATGTCATCACGTATCTCTCACATAAGCGTCCATCTCTGGAGCATAAACGAGACAATCACACAACTAAGGTTATCTCTAAAATGAAGTCGCGAGAACATCTGTATTCTCGCGTCGGCAATCTCTCGCGCGCCGCTCAAACAAGAAAGCATTAAGTACAAATACCCACAGTGAATGCTAGCTCTAAATCTATCTCTAGAGTTCATAACCAACAGATTATCATCCTAGATAAGGATTCAAGAAGTTTATCTCTAAAGCAACCCAAATCCCCAGCATAGAGCAAAAGTCCAGAACAACATCAACACATATTTGTAAAGCAAGTTAAACATAACATTATAATCGGTAAATATACATAAGATTCGAGTAAATATACAAACAAGCCCAACAAAAATAAATACACAGAGAATAGAAGAGATAAACCAAATATCTCGCAGGTTGTCTGCTCCGGTTGATGAGAAATCCACCTCCGATCTTCCAAGTGCATGACCCGGTGTTATTTTCTAAGTCAATCCTACTCTAAGAATGAAGTTGATGGTGTTGGCACACAAAAATACCCAACCCATAACCTAAAAATGTGATTTTTCCTCTTTTTAACAAGTCTGAAAATTCACAGGTCCGCTTAGCGGCACAGAGTCTGTTTAGCAGAGTCTGCTAAAAATTAGATTTTGTTTTCGCCATAACTCAAGAACCGTGACTCCGAATTGCGCCCGGTTTAAAGAGTTGGAAAGCTTATTAAATTGTCTATCCAATTATAATTGAATGGAAACCAAAATGATGATTTTGTTCATCCTTATTTTGACCCTATTGAAGTCCGCTTGACGGTGGCTAAGCGGGCTTGCACCAAAACTGCGAAATCGAAGTCGTGCCTTTGACACTTTATTCCTCAAGGCTCCAATAAGCATGAATGCCTATAAAAACAAAGGAAAAACTATTAAATGGTATAAAAGTATATGAAAATACAACTATTCACAAAGTATACGTATTTATACACAAAACGCGAAATTACTCAAACGGTATTAACAAAAGTCTCGATAAGTGCCACTATTTACATACACAAAATAAGTACATTTTGGCACTTATCAAACTCTCCCCAACTTGAAACTTTGTTTGTCCTCAAACAATGTCAAATAAATCAAAGAATAAAAAGTAATAAACCAAAGAATTGTCAATCAACAAGTTTTAAAAAACCAAAAACAAATGTATGGTTCAACACAAAAATGTATAAAGAAAGTAAGTACTTACCACTATCCTACAACGACAACAAGTAAACGAAACGAATCCTAAGCACAAAAAGCATACAAAACATTCTAACACAATACGTGCTCACATCATGAATCACACCTAACAAAAATTCATCAATGGATGAAGAACACACAAAGGTGAAGGACTTTTAACACTCATCCAACAATCTTGCAAACAAAATATTAAATTATGCATTCATCCAAAAATCACATTGAAGATACAAAAGCAAGAATCACAAGGGCTTTTCAAGGTTGTAATGTGGTTTGGTTAACAAACAAAGGATAAGTCCTAAGGCTAATCGAAACAAAAAATTGCCTAAACCTAAGGGAGTGATCAATCCACAAAGTTCCAAGCAACCAAATCTCGATTAAACTTCCTCCTTAACCATAAGTTTCTCAAACCCATCAAAATACTTATAAGCACAATTATTCGCTTCTCTTTCCTTTTTGTTTTTCAAAACTTTTTCACATTTTTTCTTTTCATTTTTTTTTCTTTTCTTTTCAACCTCATAGCAACAACCACATAACTAGCAACCATTTTTCTTTCCAACTTGAATTCAACCACATCATAATGTGAATACTCTCTACTTTCTAAGGCAAGGTAAAAATTCAAACCAAAAATCATGGTTGAGGGTTCAAGAAGACAAAGAATCAATCATCCATGCAAATATGAGAACTAAACACTCAAAGATAAGCATTTAGCAAAAACAAAATGGACGTTGACAAAAAGGCTCAAAACGGTTAACAAATGATCACACACTCACAAGGTCAATTGATTATTTGGTTATGGTGGTTGTGCTCAAAATGAAACAAAATGCCTTGATCCTTTTCATGCTTTCATAAAATCAATAGAAGTAAAAGATTAAGCATAATAAAATCCAGTTAAAATAAATATTGTGGCCTCCAGCATATGTAAACAATAGAAAGCTTCATCACATTTATGGTTTGGAAACTAAAGTGATTCAATCAATAAGCAAGTAATGCAAAAGAATGAATGGTATGGTAATTCTGCAAATGAAAAGTATCCTAAACATGTTATGCTATAGAAAACGATAAATGAGTACCTTGAATGATACGACTTCAAAAACAATATCCTACCATACATCCGCAAGTTGAAACACTCAAGCTTTGGAAAATCACCTCAAAATTCTTCGAATTACCGACAAAATTCTAGTACAAACAACCAATAAAAGAATTAGAAAAGTAAAACTAGTATCTACTACTAAATAGCCTTGGTGAAAGTGGGAAAAATGAGTGAACCAAGAGGAATAGGAACCCCACTAGTACAAAGCCAAAAAACAAAATTTTACAGTCATCGCTTAGCGGATGACAGAAAAACCTGAAAAATCAGAACAGAAACAGTTGTTCCAATTTTCCTCCGCTTCACCTAAATACTTTTTTATCCTAATTATAAACAACATTTACAACCGTTGGGGTGCCTCCCAACAAGCGCTTGTTTTACGTCGTTAGCTCAACGCCTTTATTGTTTCGGTGTTTGAAAAGTAGCTTCCTCCAATCATGCCATGGTGATGTCTCACCGCACAAGCCTAAAGAAAGTGTCTTAACTAAAGCACTTAACAAACGTTACAGGTACAAATATATACAATGATTAAACGAACATAAAAACCAAAGTATACAACTATATACACAAACAAACACATATATACAAGTATGGAAAAATACAATTATTATCGTCCTCAAAGATGGAGAGATGCCATTCAACAGTTTCTACGGTCTCGAACTTTGGATTGAATGAGGAAAAAGTAAACAAAGATATAGACAAGAAAATAATAAACACATTCTTAGAAGAGAAATAACTTATCAAGAATGTAAATATATTCACTCTTCACAAACATACACTTACCAACCCGTTATACTCAACCTACGATACTCATCTATGTCATCACGTATCTCTCACATAAGCGCCCATCTCTGGAGCATAAACGAGACCATCTCACAACTAAGGTTATCTCAAACACGAATTCGCGAGAACATCCGTATTCTCGCGTCGGCGATCTCTCGTGCGCCGCTCAAACACGAAAGCATTAAGTACAAATACCCACAGTGATTGCTAGCTCTAAATCTATCTCTAGAGTTCATAACCAACAGATTATCATCCTAGATAAGGATTCAAGAAGTTTATCTCTAAAGCAACCCAAATCCCCAGCATAGAGCAAAAATTCAGAACAACATCAACACATATTTGTAAAGCAAGTTAAACATAACATTATAATCGGTAAATATACAACAAACCCAACAAAAAGAAATACACAGAGAATAGAAGAGATAAACCAAACATCTCGCAGGTTGTCAGCTCCGGTTGATGAGAAATCCACCTCCGATCTTCCAAGTGCATGACCCGGTGTTATTTTCTAAGTTAATCCTACTCTAAGAATGAAGTTGATGGTGTTGGCACTCAAAAATACCCAACCCATAACCTAAAAATGTGATATTTCCTCTTTTTAACAAGTCTGAAAATTCGCAGGTCCGCTTAGCGGCACAGATTCCGTTTAGCAGAGTCTGCTAAAAATTAGATTTTGTTTTCGCCATAACTCGAGAACCGTGACTTCGATTTGCGCCTGGTTCAAAGTGTTGGAAAGCTTATTAAATTCTCTATCCAATCATAATTGAATGGAAACCAAAATGATGATTTTGTTCATCCTTATTTTGACCCTATGGAAGTCCGCTTGACGGTGGCTAAGCGGGCTTGCACCAAAACTGCGAAATCGAAGCCGTGCCTTTGACACTTTATTCCTCAAGGCTCCAATAAGCATGAATACCTATAAAAACAAATGAAAAACTATCAAATGGTATAAAAGTATATGAAAATACAACTATTCACAAAGTATACGTATTTATACACAACACGGGAAATTATTCAAACGGTATTAACAAAAGTCTCGATAAGTGCCACTATTTACATACACAAAATAAGTACATTTTGGCACTTATCAAACTCTCCCTAACTTGAAACTTTGTTTGTCCTCAAACAATGTCAAATAAATCAAAGAATCAAAAGTAATAAACCAAAGAATTGTGAATCAACAAGTTTTAAAAAACCAAAAACAAATGTATGGTTCAACACAAAAATGTATAAAGAAAGTAAGTACTTACCACTATCCTACAATGACAACAAGTAAACGAAACGAATCCTAAGCACAAAAAGCATACAAAACATTCTAACACAATACGTGCTCACATCATGAATCACACCTAGCGAAAATTCATCAATGGATGAAGAACACACATAGGTAAAGGACTTTTAACACTCATCCAACAATCTTGCAAACAAAAGATTAAATTATGCATTCATCCAAAAATCACATTGAAGATACAAAAGCAAAAATCACAAGGGCTTTTCAAGGTTGTATTGTAGTTTGGTTAACAAACAAAGGATAAGTCCTAAGGCTAATCGAAATAAAAACTTGCCTAAACCTAAGGGAGTGATCAATCCACAAATTTCCAAGCAACAAAATCTCGATTAAACTTCCTCCTTAACCATAAGTTTCTCAAACCAATCAAAATACTTATTAGCACAATTATTCACTTCTCTTTCCTTTTTGTTTTTCAAAACTTTTTCACATTTTTTCTTTCTTTTTCATTTTTCTTTTCTTTTCTTTTCAACCTCATAGCAACAACCACATAAGTAGCAACCATTTTTCTTCCCAACTTGAATTCAACCACATCATAATGTGAATACTCTCTACTTTCTAAGGCAAGGTAAAAATTCAAACCACAAATCATGGTTGAGGGTTCAAGAAGACAAAGAATCAATCATCCATGCAAATATGAGAACTAAACACTCAAAGATAAGCATTTAGCAAAAACAACATGGACATTGACCAAAAGGCTCAAAATGGTTAACAAATGATGACACACTCACAAGGTCAATTGACTATTTGGTTATGGTGGTTATGCTCAAAATGAAACAAAATGCTTTGATCCTTTTCATGCTTTCGTAAAATCAATATAAACAAAAGATTAAGCATAATAACATCTAGTTAAAATAAAGATTGTGGCCTCCAGCATATGTAAAAAATAGAAAGCTTCCTCACATTTATGGTTTGGAAACTAAAGTGATTCAATCAACAAGCAAGTAATGCAAAAGAATGAATGGTATGGTAGTTGTGCAAATGAAAAGTTTCCTAAACATATTATGCAATAGAAAACGAAAAATGAGTACCTTGAATGATACGACTTCAAAAACAATATCCTACCATACATCCGCAAGTTGAAACACTCAAGCTTTGGAAAATCACCTTAAAATTCTTTGAATTACCAAGAGGAATAGGAACCCCACTAGTACAAAGCAAGAGGAATAGGAACCCCACTAGTACAAAGCAAAAAAAAATATTTACTATCATCGCTTAGCAGATGACAGAAGAACCTGAAAAATCAGAACAGAAACAGTTGTTCCAATTTTCCTCCACTTCACCTAAATACTTTTTAATCCTAATTATAAACAACATTTACAACCGTTAGGGTGCCTCCCAACAAGCGCTTGTTTTACATTGTTAGCTCAACGCCTTTATTGTTTCGGTGTTTGGAAAGTAGCTTCCTCCAATCATGCGATGGTGATGTCTCACCGCACAAGCCTAAAGAAAGTGTCCTAACTAAAGCACTCAACAAACGTTACAGGTACAAATATATACAATGATTAAATGAATATAAAAGCCAAAGTATACAATTATATACACAAACATAAACATATATACAAGTAAGGAAAAATACAATTATTATCATACAAAAAGAGAAAATTGGTGAATGTTGGATTCACAAGTTGAAAAGTGAAGATTTTGAATAACGAACGGGTCCGATCTCAACTTGTTTCACCAACATTCACCAACAAAGTTTACTTGAATGCAAACATATACAAGTAACTATATGGTGAACATAAAAAAGTAAACATGTACAAGTAAATATATATATATATATATATATACGGGAAACTATACAATATATACGTTATATACAAAGATCAAAACCATAAAAACTATTGCGATGCAATTCAAACAACCATCCCCGGCATAGGCGCCATTTTGTTGAATTCAGTATAGGGCAAGCAACAAAAAAGATTTGGAAATTTTGATCCGGGAATTATCGTCCTTAAAGATGGAGAGATGCCATTCAACAGTTTCTACGGTCTCGGACTTTGGATTGAATGAGGAAAAACTAAACAAAGATATAGACAAGAAAAGAATAAACACATTCTTAGAAGAGAAATAACGTATCAAGAATGTAAATATATTCACTCTTCACAAACAAACACTTACCAACCCGTTATACTCAACCTACGATACTCATCTATGTCATCACGTATCTCTCACATAAGCGTCCATCTCTAGAGCATAAACGAGATCATCTCACAACTAACATTTTCTCTAACGCGAAGTCGCGAGATCATCCGTATTCTCGCGTCGACGATCTTTTGTGCGCCGCTCAAACACGAAAGCATTAAGTACAGATACAGACAGTGAATGCTAGGTCTAAATCTATCTCTAGAGTTCAGAACCAACAGATTATCATCCTAGATAAGGAATCAATAAGTTTATCTCTAAAGCAACCCAAATCCCCATCATATAGCAAAGTACAGTCGAAACTCTTGATTTTTTGTCAACATCCTTCCATTGAAGTATCATTCATCATTTGATCAAGTATTGATCATGTTTCATCAAGGAAAAGTATAAAGTCAACAAATCAAAAAGTTTCTAAATTAGGTTTTGTATAGGAGAAAGTCAACTGAACTTTGACCAGCCATAACTCTCACATGGAACATTTGAAATTTTCCATCCAAAGCTCAGTTTGAATGAAATTGAATTCTCTACAAATTTGTCTCTCACATGCGAAGTCTAAAAATGCTTCATTTGAGAGATATGGACTAAAACATTATAGGTCCTTTTCAAAAGTCAACAAAAAGTCACCTTTTTGAAAAGGACATACAATGAGCATGGAAAATTATTTTGGTATGAGACCAAAGACACTGGTTAGATGACTCTCTAAGGTTTCTAAAAAGTCCTAGAACTCTTCCATACCTAAACAATTGAGAGAGATGAGCCTTGTCAAAGTTGGACTATTTTGGAGGGAAAAATGTGAAGGAATTTGAATATTTTTGCAAATGGGCCCAAATTATTTTGATTCAATCTTGATCCCCAAGTATCCAAGAGCCCAAAATCTCTTTGCCACGAAAATATATGATTTATTTGATTTTTTTATTTTTTTATTCCAATTAAAAAGAATTAAAATCATATATATTAAAAGAAAATCAAATATTTGATAAAGAGGTGATTTGGATCTAATTTAATCATCAATAATATCTCATGAACCATATAATTTCGTGCATAGGTGATTGGAAAAAGATTGGACCAATTTGGCCATAATTAGAAGCTTTCATGAACCAAATTTCAATCATATTTTTTCAAAATTCAATCAAAAATATGGCAAGATTCTTTCTACAATGGTTGACATAAACTCTTCTATGAATGATTCTGGAAGTTTAATTGAATTTCTGTGCGCGTTTACGAACAATTACCATGTTAGGGTTTTTACTTTGAATTTAGGGGTTTTCGTTTTAGAAGCTTTTGGGCCACGATAATGGTACAGGTAGGTTCGCATGAGGAAGACGATTATAAATCTGGCCTTGAATTTGATTTTCATGCGCATATGAATGCTTTTGTGGTACACAGATGTTATATATTTGGTTTTTTACAGCTACTCGGTTAAGAGCGGTGTAAAAGGTTTTAGTTGCAGGTTGTTAATGAAGATGATGAGTTGTCATCACTCTATTTGACACTTTTAAATTCTCGCGCATGTTTCCCATTCTGTTGTTTAAACTCTCTATATTATTTGCCAAGCGTGTTCCTTAAACACTTGAATTGCCTAGTTGAGTTGGTCACCGCACTGAAGGGAGGGGGCGTTGGTTCGAACCTTCACTCCCACACTTTATTTTTTGAATTACTTTGTTTATGGATCCGGTGGGCATCACGTGGAAAGGGTTATGATACAGCCTCAAGCCACCACCCCAAGATCGTTGCGTCCTCAGATCCAATGACTCCAGCATTGAGGAGGTATCATGGACCATCAGAGATGAACAGCACAGGATCATGAGCTAAGTCTTACAATGTTTTTATTTTATTTTATTTTTTATTACATATAGTTATATGTTTATTTTTTGTAATTTTTCAAATAAACCTAATATGTTTTATTAAATCTTTTTTTTCATAAAATAAACCTTATATTTTATTATTTCTTTTATTCAAATACTTTTATAAATCGTAAATAATTGGTTTTTTTAATTCATAAAAATTGTGAGAAAGTCACGTATTTAATCAAATTTAATTTTTGACATCGATTTAATTAATTAGGTTGAAAAACCAATAATTAATTAACTCGATTATATTTTCTATTAACTAAAGTTAACTTGTACCCTAATCACGGGTTACGAAGATCGTGCCTACACTAAAAAAAATATATTTCTTTGTGCATTCTTTCCAGGGTTATTTTCAGATGCCTCCCGACTACACGCCACGTCAAACCAAAAGCTAAGTCCTGATCTCTTTCTTATTTAATTTTTCTTTTATTTATTTTTAGGGTTTAATTCCCACCGTTAATGAATCCCTCCTACACTTACTTTTTCCTTTTATTCTTCTGCCAATTCTTTAATGATCAGGGTCAATGCTTAATGCTCGAGGCAAACCTTTGCCCATCAACCTTCATCAATCGAAGCTAAGTATTTTTACCCTTTCCTCGTATTTTTACTTTTATTGATTAGGGTTAACCGTATTCGATGTGTGAATTATAATGCACTCACATATATCTGGTTGCTTATTTTTCCCACCTTTTCAGGGTTTGCCAATTGCCAAAGCTTCGAATAGTCGGTAACCCTAAACCTTGATCTTAATTATTACTTGTTCAGACTTATTGTTCTATTTACCCCGCTGGTTTCATTTTCCCTTTCCTCATTATTGCTTTAATTGTTAATATTAATTATTGTGGTTAGTAATTCTAGGGAGTGCAAGCTTATAATTAACCTAGAATAACTAATTATAAGATAAATATCTGAATCAAATCACGTGATTGTTGCACCCACGCACACTTTTTGGGTAATCTCTCTGTTGCCTGTTGCCTGTCGCCTTGTTGCCTGTCGCCTTGTGTTTTTTGCAGAATAGCCATGTCCCTCAAATATGAGGATACCTCAGCCATGTTGCCTCGATAAATGCTAAGGTCATAAGACGCTAATGATGTTGCCTTCGATACACCAATATGACATCAACCCTCGGAAGTTGCCTATGAAAAGGCTGAGGTATCCTTTGGCTGCCTACGAAAGGCTATTCTGGTTCTTTCCTTAGACTACCTACCTCTCTATGGCATGGGATAGTCTTATGGCGAACGAACTCTCGATGACCCTTCAACCTCCAAATGAAAGGCTTCCTGCGCTATTATGGTATGGATAGACCCTTTCACCCTGAAAGGCTAAAAGAATTGTTTTCTACATTATTAAGGTAATTGCCCCTAATTTCTTTGCTCTGGCTAAAAACTTTTTTTCATATTCTTTCTCATAAACTTTCAAAATGGCTACGCTCATTTACGAGCTAAAGGCCATATTCACTTCTCCTACATTTCTGAACGAAAAAGAGCAAAGCAATTAAGAGCCCATGGAAAACCATGGATGCAAAGGGTGCCTTACACCTTCCCTTTGCATAATTACCCCCCGAACTCAGTTTTCTTTAAAAAGGTTTTTTTCTGTTTCTTTTAGCCTTTCTAATTAATTTGGATAAAATAAAAGTCGGTGGCGACTCTTGCTATCCGCGACATTTCTTTAAAGTCAGTTCACCGTGTTACAGAACTGGGGACTATGCTGGGGATTTTTCGAATAAAAGAGGGGTTACCTTAAAAGTTTAGGATTCACTTAAATGTTTTCTATTGTTTGCTTTGTTTGTTTTATTTTTCAGGGGCGTTTTGGGAATTAAATGAAGGACGAATCCTATTCCCGGATTCAAGAACACTTAAGATTAGGAGTGGCATAGTCATGGCGACCTCTTTCACATATGTGGGAGATGAGTCAATACGAAGTTCACACTTGAGTTAGGACTCCATAGCATATGCACACCTTTCTCAAATGAGGGGGGGTCTAATACAATCATGGGAACGAGGGATTGAAAGACTTGTTCAAGAGAAGAATGAGATGGTCAAAGCCCATAAAGAAGAAATCAGAGGATTGAAGAGGAAACGCCGACCTGAAGAATGATTTCTTTTATTGTATTTTATTTATTATTTCTCTAGTATTTCCTTGATGTAACTTCAAAAACATATAATACATTGGTTTCTATTTAAAATAATTAATTTGTTTTGTTTCTATTTTCTTTTTTTTAAATGTGTTAAAAAGCCTTTAACTCCTTGGGATCATTGCATATGCATAAACATAACATTCATAAACATAACATTCATAAACATTACATCACAGGTTTTTATAAAGCAAATGTCTCATCTTTCCGCTGTTTATTTAAGCGAGAAGATGGATCTCGAACAATCTGTCAAAAATCTTCAGGCTCAAACTAACCAGTTCCGAAAAATAATCTTTCAATTGGCCAAGGGGCAAGAAGAATTAAAGGCACTTCTGACCGAGAAGGAGAAGGATCAACAAAGGGAGAAAGGTGTGCAAGATAAATGGAGATCTAAACCTAAGCGGTCATTCACTTTGTTGCACATGTCGTTCTCTCAAGTTCTACAACAACTGCTCGATCAGAACTTGATAACTCTATTACCTCCATATTCATTTCCTACCAACCCCACTCTTGGGTATACGTACCATGCGAGATGTGCTTATCATTCGAATAGTCCTGGTCACGAAACGGAGGATTGTGGATCGCTGAAGCATAAGATCCAAGACTTAATTGACGACAGGATCATTGACTTCAATTCAACTAAAGAGCCTTACAGGGCTAATGTTGTGCGCAACTTGAAAGGTCGAGACAAATGCAATCAACAGGTTGGAGAAGCTCTGATCTCTACATCAGCAACACAACCACAACGTAAACATAATGTGCCTAAAAGACAATTCACAAAGATCAACATGACTTTGGCAGAATCATTACAACAGATGTTGAAGAAAGGGCTAATTACGTTGAGGGATCCGCCTCGAAATCCTAACACTTTGTCTCATCAGTATAACCCCAATGCAAGATGTGCTTATCACTCTGACAGTGTTGGACATGACACTAACGATTGCTGGCTATTGAAGAATAAGTTCCAAGATTTAATCGACGACCAGATCATTGACTTCAACTTACCTGAGGAACCTCATATGGCTGATACTGTGTACAATCGGAAAAGTCATAATGAACACAACCAATCTGTGGGGACAATTCTAATCTCTACACTAGTTCCACAATAATGGCGCAAGACAGAGGCACCTAAGCGTCAATTCACAAAGATCAACATGTCACTTGCTCAAGCATTACAATATCTGCTTAAAGCAAACTTGATTACTGTAAAGGATCCTCCCGCGAATCCCAACACTTCCTCTCCTTGTTATAATCCCAACGCAAGGTGTGCGTATCATTCCAATAGTCCTGGACACGACACCGACAATTGTTGGACATTGAGGAACAAGATTCAAGACATGATCGATGCCGGTGAAATAGAATTCAATCATCCCAAGACTCCTGTAGTGATCACGGCTCCCATTCCTATTCACGACAAGATTGATTAATGTTTAGAAGGATAAATTCTTTAGATCATTAGATTTACTTTCATTTACAATTTCTTTTCTGTTTGTTTAAACATTCGACTTATGATAGACATTATTTGTCTTAATAATCATCATTAGTGCATTGCATATGTTTGTCTTGAATAAATTATTTCGCTATCACTCGTTTTTAAATTGCGTATTTACTTTGCATATGTTTTGTGATATTCGACTCCTGCTATAGCTGTATGCCTTGTGAGGGAGGATGACGAAAACGATACCGCAACCTCATACAATATGCTTTTGAGAGGACTATGCTGACGATGTACAGACATTGTTTCAATTCCTAAACAGTGGAGATATAAGGATGTTAATCCCTCGTCAACCCATTTGAGCCTAAGAAATAGAAGTTTCTTACTTGTACTAATTAAAACCCTTGATCATAATAATTAAAACCCTTAATCATAACCTGGGGCAGGGTAGTTCTCAGTTAATGTGGCTGAGCATTTTATTTTAAAGAATCATTCAGTACACCTTTCAACAAAGGTTTCAATCGCAAGCGTTCATCCGCACACATCAAAGACGTGTTGGAGATGTCAATCAAAAGCCAATGATGGTTCATCAATCATTAAGCAAGGCAGTCAATATCTTTCACAAAAATGAAATGAAAAAACATATATACAAAGAAAAGCCTGCTAAGTCAAAAATCCAAAAGATGACTTAGGCAAAAATCAAGGCATCCCGCTGACTGTAAACTCAAAATGGACAGTTCAGGAAAAAGTAAGGGATATCAAAAAGATGAAAAAAGAGAAGTCAATAAATTCCTGAACAACACAATGATGTGACTACCAAGAGGAAGGAGTGACTGGCATCTCAAAAGTTATCTTTGCTTGTGAACCATCATCATTACCAAAGGGGCAAATCCAATAGTCTCTTAGAACCTGAATGCATAAGTTGAATTAACTGAGCTTAGGACTGAAGATCATCACGGAGATTGGGATGGGTATAAATAAACTTTTGAGCCTTTATCCTTTGTTTCTTAAACCGTGAACCAAGCCAAGTTACAACCCTTGAAAGTCCAAATTGAAGCATGGTTAGTTCGAAAGCATGTTGTCACCGAAAGGGTATCCTGACTCCTTAAGGTTTACCACAAATTCCGAGTTGATATCACGTTTTTACAAACACCACATTGTTACAAATATCATGTTTTTACAAATATCACGCCTTTACATCTTCTATTTTAACGTTTTTCAAAAACTCAAGACAGACGTATGCATTGCATCTCATGATTTCTTTATTAAACATATTCTGCTACATAATTTCAAATGTTAGCATCAGAAAGAACTTGCACAGGGTACAACTAATGATTGAAAGTTATCCTGACAGACAAGATTACTCCGAAAAGCAATGTCTCCTACGTATACAAGGGGCATGACACGTTTTGCTCAATCAATCTGAGGCAATCAAGTCAAAATTCCAAGAAACTCTCAAATGCCTATATCAAGTGAGTTTCAAACTATTTCCCGGTCAATTTGGGATAATCAGGACAAATTTCAAAAATCCCTCAGAAGCATCAACAATCAGGGGCATGCGCCCAAGTGGGGCCGAAGCTACTGCCCGATCAGTCAGGGGCATCATACTAAGTACTAGGGGCATGTCGCCCATAGTGCACACCTCATAAAGTCCTCGCGAGGCGAATCTTTCTAAGATTCCTACTAACAGGAGGCAAATCTATGCAAGTCCAATTTGACATCTCGATCAATACTCAGTGGTGTATCTTAATCAAATCCAGGAACAATAGTTACTATAATACTGGGAGCAACTTTCAAGACGCCCAAGTCTCCCCACAGAGCAAGGTTCACGAGATCATATCCCCATAGAGTAATCATTAAGAAGAGATCTTCAAATGCTCTCGTCCCGACAAATATATGGCTTCCCAACAAAGTTTACATCTTCAACACTACCGGTTCTCCAACACTTTGCTCTTCTCCAACATGGTTTATCAACATCTCTTATCCCCAGTCTGGGTACGTCAAGACACTGTTCATCCCCAAGCTGAAATCATAAATCCCCAGCTGTATATCTTCAGAACAAGATAAAGACATCAGGGTCCCGATCAAGATACTTCGTATGATATGAATCATGATCACACATCGCATACATATCCATACATTGCATATAGTATCTCATGATAAACTCATGCACAACATACAAACTTTCCCATTTATTTTGAGGGACTCATTACATAACACATGCATCATGACGTTATATAAATTGCTACACCTATGGCAGAATACAGGTACAGACAAATGAACGAAACTTCCAACTTTCCAGGATGAAATTCAGCTACTACGAACGGTACTGACACGGTCAACGCTCGAAGATCTAATTCATTCACCACAAACGGTGATGACACGATCATTCTCAAAGATCTAATTCAGCTACTACGAACGGTACTAACACGATCATATTCCAAGATCTAATTCATTTACCACGAACAGTGGTGACACGATCATTTTCAAAGATCTAATTCAGTTACTACGAACAGTACTGACACGGTCAAAGATCTAATTCCATAATCACGAACGGTTTGAACGCGATCAATTACCTCCTCAATCTAATTCAGTTACTACGAACGGTGCTGACACGACAAGAGAATCTATTTCCATCATCACGAACAGTGTGGACACGATCAAGTGTTTTTAAAGTCTAATTCAGTTACTAAGAATGGTGCTGACACGACAAGAGATCTAATTCTATCATCACGAACGGTGTAGACACGATCATCTTTCCAAGATCTAATTCAGGTATTACGAACGGTACTGACACAATCAACTCTCAAAGATATAATTCCATCATCACGAACGGTGTGGACACGATCAACTGTTTCTAAAGTCTAATTCGGTTACTACGAACGGTGCTGACACGACAAGAGATCTAATTCTATCATCACGAATGGTGTAGACACGATCATCTTTCTGAGATCTAATTCAGGTATTACGAACGATACTGACACGATCAACTCTCAAAGATCTAATTCGTCTACTACGAACAGTAATGACACGATCAACACTCAAACAACTACTTCTCAAACACTTCAAACATAATCTAATGCATGATCTAATGGATGGCATCTTTAATCCCATCTCCATCATACACCTGGATGGCATCTTCAAGCCCATCTCCGACAAAGGTCCCTACTTCAGCAAGGGCAAATTTTTGGGTATTGTAGTGTTCAATCCTCTTCTACCTTCAGATTCTGACTGGTGCACAAACCACTCTACATCTTCAGATATAAGAAAATTGAACAGGGGAAGCTGTCATACCCCAAAATGTGCACATACTATTTTTCTTGTTCAAACTCAGGTCAAGGCACAAAGCTAAAAGACATCCCTCCTAAACAAAGGCAAGAAACTAGGTTTTTGTTGTTATGAGAAGAAGTCAATGGATCAAAAGCTCCAAGGCACCTCATATGGTTTATGATGTTTCAAACTACTTCCATGACAAAATTCAGGGCTCAATTCAAAAGGTTGATTACTCAATTGCTCAGAAAGTCAACAGTCGACTGAATTGACCTAAAAGTCAACTGTGGTCAAAGTACAGTCAAAACTCCTGATTTTTTGTCAACATCCTTCCATTGAAGTATCATTCACCATTTGATCAAGTATTGATCATGGTTCATCAAGGAAAAGTCAAAAGTCAACAAAGTCAAAAGTCAACAAATCAAGAAAAATTTGTCACGTAACTACTCTGTAGTAAGTGACTTTTGATCAGGGATTTTTTTCACACCTAACTGTCGGGACAAATTTTCGAAACGGTGAAATTTTCCCAAAAACCGATTTTTTCGACTCTAGAGGCGTTATGGCCGAAACCGCGAGGAACCTATGGCCAAAACGCACAAACACTACACCTAAGACTCTAATATCAGTTAATATTCACAAGAATCCCCGGCAACGGCGCCAATTTGATCCACTGTCGCGCGCGGGTCAAAAACGAGTTAATTTGTAAAACTGTAGTAACGACGGTAAGGTAACTCGTGTATCGTATCTCAAGGATTCCTATTCTTATTAACCGAATGTAAGTCGAATTTGGGGGGGGGGGGTTGGTTTGGTTTCGATTAAATAAAAAAAATGATTATGAAAAAGTGATTATCAAATAAGCTGAAAAGTCGAATTACTGATTCGGTTCCTATCTATCATCGATTAAGCAATATTAATCTCCTAAGCGGATAATCTATTCCTATTCGACTACAAACTCAGTGACAAGCGCGAAGAGTATTGTACGATGTATAATCCTAATATCCGAATTAAGCAAACGGAGTTAAGCTTCACGAATTAAGCAAACGTGATAAATCATACACGGTAACGAATTAAGCAAACGGTAACGTGTTTATTTGTTAGGATCATACAATCAATCGAATTGAATCAAAATACTCTATGAAATTCGAATTAAGCATTCAAGAACATAGAACAAAATTGAAAGGAATAAATACTAGATTAACATTAAAATAATCTCAAGGTCGGAACCTGAATACAGCAATTCGACAGGATTTGGTTAGTTCTCCATAGAAATTCGTCCAAGCTTTCAAAATCGTGAATGGAAGATGATCCACAGTATTTTCATGGCTGCCTAACCTGAGGAACAACAGCACGACCCGTTTCACAACTTAACTGGGTCAAATGTGTGATCCAGGCCCAAAACAACTAACCCAAACAAAATACAAAAAATAATGCAGCAGCTTGTACGAGTTTTCTGGCCTTGTTGGAGTCCGAATTTGCTTCTGACTTCTGAACAAAAATCGTAGATCTTTTTCTTAGCTTTCCAACGACTGGTAGAACGCTTTAATCCGATACTCCAAGCTCCAGTTATGAATTTATTCGTGAAAGCTGCTAAAGCTGAAAATTAAGTACGAAAATCAAATAAGTGCAAAAATAAAATAAAATATAAAAACATAATAAAAAAGAAAAATAAACAAACCAAACCATAGAAATGCCTAAGTACAAACATGGAAGAACGTGCATAAAAATGCACTGATCAAATTCCCCCACACTTGAACTTTTGCACTCCGAGCAAAATGAAAAGAAAGCAGAAAAACATCAACAGTTACTCATCCTAGGCTACAGATCTTCTTCGGGTGAGTTTGCATCGATAGGTACTAATCTTGCACACTAAGGACATCGTAAGAACACTAACCACAAATATGCAGACATAAGGCTCCTAAATACACAAACCAATTCAAATCATATTATTATACCATAGCCTAACTTACTCATCCTTTTTGCTCTTTTTCATTCAGGCGCAATCACATTAAGCCCGTTATCTCCACACACTTATAGCAGGACAACCGGTTAGTGACTCTGATCCTTTTGCACGGGATTCCGGTACTTGCGTGGCATAACCCTTTGCTTACTCAGATGTAGTTGCGGGGGATCGGACCGTAATCCTCCCTACCAAGTTCAGCACCAGAAACCGCTGTAACGCCCGGAAAATAAGTATATAGTTGATTTGGACGTTTGTGACATTTATTGGAATTTTACCGTTTTTGGAGTCGTTTCAGTCGGTATTAGTTCAGGATGACGGACTAATATTTTATTGAAGGTTTTCATATTTTTGGTACTAGAAATATTAGTAAGGTAATATTCCGCGTTTTGGGGCGTTTGAATGATATTTGAGCATAGGGGCATTTTGGTCATTTCCGCGAGGAAGATATTTTCTTTATAAAGGAAAAAGATAGAAGGAAAAAGAAAGGAAAGAAAAAGGAAAGAAAGAAGAGAAAGGAAGAGAAGAGAGAAAGAAGAAGAGGAGAAGAAGAAAAAGTGTAGATTGGTGGATTCTCGACCGATTCGAGTTTCGATCGTTGCTATAGCAAGGTAAGGGTGTGAATCTAATTTGTCTTGGATGTATGATTCTTATAGTCTTGTTCTTGTTTGTGTTCTTGCTCTTCTTGTTCCAATTTCCATAATTTTCTTGTATGGTTTTTGGTTGACCTAAGTTAGTTTGGGGGTGATTGTATGATGATTAAATGATGTCCTTGTTGTGTTAGGATGATTGATCATGCTTTCTTTTCCATTTCTATGGCTTGAATGAGTTTGGGTAAAATGTTAGGTTTTGGGTTAGATTGATGAATTAACCGTGAAAAGCTTGATGTTAGGTTGTTTCTATGGTTTGTATGTGTTGTATTGGTGTTGTAATGATGTTTTGGAGTGATTTTGGTGGGTATAAGGGGGCTGGAATGGTTCTGGTTCATTCTGGTTTTTTCTGGGTTTACGCAGGTCCGCTGAGCGGAGGTGGGTCCGCTGAGCGGAGGTCCTGTTGCAGAAAATTCTCTGCCAAGGTCCGCTGAGCGGAGCTGAAGCGGATGACAGCTTTTTCTGTTTTTCCAAAACTTTGAAACTTCGTAACTCTTGAACCGTAACTCCGATTTTGTCGCCGTTCGAAGCGTTGGAAAGCTAACGCAATGAACTATATTATTATACAATTAAATGATTCATAGGATGTAGTATCCCATTACTTTTATTAGGATTTAGTGATAGAACTATGTAGGGTTAACTTATGAAGTATGTTTATACTATCCAAACTTTGAAACCTTGTAACTTTTGATCCGTAGCTCCGTTTCGTACGCCGTTCGAAGTGTTAGGAAGCTAGTTGGATGTTCTATATGATAGTATAGGCTTGATTAGCTTGTTATTAATTAGTTATGAGGGTTGTTGATGGAAACACATAATTGTTTATATGCGCGATATGATTGGTAAATAATCATAGTGCTTGGTTGCAATCGTTGATGATGTAGGATGTAGTAGTGGTTGGTTGTTTTTCATAAATGGTTGTGAACTAGTGCATGATAAATCATGATGATGTGTTGTGTGAATGTTATCGTATTGGTACGAGGTATGTGATTAGTTGTCGATAACATGAAATCATGTTCGTATGTGTTATGTATTAATGAATGTTCATTCTTGATATGTGATGATGTTTGGTTGAATTGTTGTTATTACAACTTGTTGATGTAGTTGTGGGCCGATGGCCAATATTAATTTGATGAGTATAAGTGTATTATACGTTCATTTATGCCGGTGTGGCTAGTATGTTTTGACGATGAATGTGTGGTGTGTGCTTATTAACGCCTGAGTGGCAATTATGGTGTGATGTAATTAATAACGATGTTATTAATTGGTGATGTATCCTTTTGGATAGAATATAAACGATGTAACGTGAGTGTATGATCGTGTTATATTGCTGATGATGTTGTTGTCGTGTAATAGAGTCATATATTTGCACAGCATAACATTTCAATACGTTAATGGCGGAATGCTGTTAACAGATGGCCTGCGGGCATGGTTACCAGTAGGAGCTTAATGCTCGGTAACGTATATTAGCCTGAGTGGCAAGAGGTCATCAGTGGGAGCTGCGTGCTCGATGACGACAGCGTGCGCGCTGTCGCACGCTCGCGAAAAATGAACAGAGTCGCCACCAATATATTTATCCCATAAGGGAAAGGAATATCAGAAAACCTATCAAAGGAAGGAACAAGGTCTTGCGACCAGAGAATCAAGGTACGGGAGTCGGTTACGCGAGGGGAAGGTATTAGCACCCCTCACACCCATCGTACTCGATGGTATCCACCTATGTTTGTTTCTATCTAAAGGGTGTAATCTATGCCTATGTCTAAATGCGAAATGAATGCAAAATGTAGGGAAAATAAAGAATTATACTCGCACGGGCCCTACCCCGCTGCCTACGTATCCTTTTCAGGAATCAGAGTTACCGTAGCTCGGCTCACGATTTTCTGTTTGTTTTTGTGTTTTTTAGTTGGGCGGCGTTAACGCTCGCGCTCTTGCATAAGGGATCGCCTAGGATGCAATGGAGCGGAGATAACGGTGCCCTTAGGCAAAAGAAAAAGGAATGATTGGTTTGTGTCTTTTAGGGTAATTCCATGATGACGAGAACCCACTACAAGGTCTCGCATCACTTCCTTACTTTTGTTTTAAATCTGAACATTTATTAGTGTTTTAAGTGTTTTTCATTGGTGTTTTTTAAGGGGATTTACTTTGTGACTTAGATCATACCAAAAAGTGTTTTGTTTTGCATATTTAGAGAAAGCACATCGAGGCCTACGCCACAATCGTTTCTCTAAATAGCGGTTAAGAAATACACCGAGGCCTCACACCTCAATCATTTCTTCTCCGCTAAGTAAAGGAAATACAAAAAGAAGTTCTTTTGTGAATATTTAGAGAATGCACATCGAGGCCTACGCCACAATCGTTTCTCTAAATAACGGTTAAGAAATACATCGAGGCTTCACACCTCGATCATTTCTTCTCTGCTAAGTAGGAAAGAACATACATCGAGGCCTACGCCTCAATCATTTCTTTCCTACCATGAAATATAGCAACGGTATGATCTTCATCGATATTTATTAAGTATTTTAAAAGTTGAAAAGAAAAAGAATGCAATAGGGAACTAATCCTAACTTTCTAATCTAAGTTGTCTATACAAGGGAATTAAAAATAAAACTATACAATTTATCAACAAAACTTACACATGGAATAGGTAAAGGGAAACAATATGCAACAAATAAAATTGAGAACTACAACAAGCAAACGATATTCACAAGCACACATGCATTCATTAATTCTATACAAAAAAATCGAGACTAAAAATCAATCCCTAAGTCTATTGAAGAGCTATTTACAAAGAAGTTTTAAAACAAAAGAAAATTCAAGATATTGTGAAGAAAAAGTTTATTAAAAGCGTCAAAACAATTAACAAAAATCAACAAAAATTATGAACATTATTTAATCAAACTAAAAGTATCTAAAAACCATTTTTTATGTATTTTTTACTTGAGTTAAAAAGATTTTATGAAACAAAAGTTAATAGAAAACTAAAATTAAAGTAAAATTGAAATCTACACAGGTGGGGGTGCAAAAGCATTTTTAACATGAACTAAAACTAGTTACAATGGCGCATGGGCCTAATTTCAGGGGTGCGGAAATAACAACGGCGCTAAGGCCCATAGTCATGCACCATGCGTAGCATCAGCAGAAGAGGGGTGAAGAATGAAAAAGGAATACTAGGCCCAAACGGAATCAGAACCGGGCCCAACTACGCCTCTCACAATACCATTTTTATTTCTTCATTTTTTATTCATTTTAAAACACTCAGCATGCAGTGTTATTACATCACAGTTTTTTTTATTATATGGTTTCAATATATAAAATATGACCTGAGAGAATAGAGACATAGTATCAATTGGTTCACCCTGACTTAAGTCATAAGAAGACAAAAAAAATGAGCCAATCAGCATTCACCACCTATCGTAAATTTAACCAAGGCAATTGAATCAACACCAAATGGAAATACAAAAACAATAACTACTGGTCCAGTAATCTTCAGCCACGCACGCAGCCAACATTTCAATGAAAGATTCAGACGCCGGAGTCCTAGCTCCGGTCATCTCTTTCGATGGTCACTGGCCGGAAAGCCGCGTGCACAATCCAGGAAATCTAAACGAACCACCTCTCTCACTCGAAAATTCATGAGGAGTTCGAATACATGGATACTTTTAACATACCAATACTCTTCCATCAAGAACCATGGCAACAAAAATTCGAAACTGAATATAGCAAATCAAGACTGCGGCATACAAACACTTGGTGTTAATCACTGCCCTAATCATAGTATCTAACATGCTGAGACAGATTCAATTACTTACTTGACAAAATTCTTGGATCAAAAGAAGGAGAACTCCGAGCAGCTTCTTTGAGTTTGAAGATGGCGATGAGACGCCTCGAAATGAATGCGAAGCTCTGAGATTTGAATATGGACGTACTTGCTTCAAGAACACATGGTGATGATGGCAATAGCGTGAACACTATGATGATGATTGATGATAGAGATGATTGAAGGTTTTGGATGCAGAACAACGTTGGACACGTGAGCTTGATGATGATGGATCGGAGAAGGTTGAGAAGTTGAGATGAAGGTTGATGTGGTGGTGCTATGGTGGAGATGAAGGTAGTTGGCGGTTGATGGTGGTTGATGGCGGTAGTTACGGTTTGTTACGAAGTCAATTATGGTTGTGGTTGTTTTATGAAGAAGAGAGAGAGAGAAGAGAGGGTTTAAAGAGGAGGAAGATGAAAAATAAAACTGAAAAGAAAGGTGAATCGTGTAGAAAATGAAGATTGTGGTGGTGGTGGTTGTTGAAAGTAGAAGAGTGAGAAGAATGATGAGAGAAGAGGGAATGAGGAGTGATGAAGTTTAGGAAAAACTGAAAAAGAAAATGACCGTGTGTTGAAAATGAGGAGAGCTCATTGCTTATATAGTGAATATATATTGGAGTGCATGGTGTTATGGTATGATGCAAAGTAGTGTATCATTTCCTTTTCTATCTTAAGGAACAAGTGTTGTAAAATATGGTAAGCTCTTGTAATGCTTTTCACGTGTGCAGAATCTTTCTTCTTCCTTTCTATCGTGGGGCTCTTTATGATGGAGAGCAAGTGTTATGTTGTGTGTGGTGATGCTATTGCTGTGTTATGATGTTATGCAGAGGAGAGAAGGAAAAGTCTCAAGTTTTTTGTTGTTTTCTTTATTTAAAGTAGAAAGTATGATATTCCATTTTTCTTTGAAAGATGAGTGTGGTACTGCATATGCATGGAAGGAGAAAACATAACACTCCAATTAACTCTTGCAACGTGTATTGTTGTATCACGCCGAGCTTCTCAAACAAGGAGACCTTTTGAATTCATGCATGGTAATGGGTTTTTTGCATGGTCACGTGGGGCAGCCTATACGTGTGTAGTGCATGAGGTAATAGTTAACCCTTGCTGCAATTTTGTATTAAATCATGAGGGATAACGAAATGTATCATGTGACTCTCCCACTACAACAAAATTGTAGTACAAAAACGAACTTTCCAATTGCACCTCATTTGTTTAACTTGACTTCATTGAGTGAACATGGTTCTTGAAGAATAGGCACATGCATATGACTTTTGGGAAGTCAACATTTAGTCAACATTTCAATTTTCACCCTTTTCTTGATCTTATTGACTCACCATGACAAATCTTGGTCAATCCTCCTCAAACATCAATATTATGAATACTAACCGTGACTCTCACCAGGTTCCTAAAAAAACGATTGTTGGCTTTTTACCCCAAATGAATTTCCCGATCAATAAACTTTCAATTTGACTTCAATCAATAATCAACCCATGAAATCAATTAAAAATCTCACCATGGGCCCCATTACATCTCCTTTCATATAATCAGCTTCTGATAAAAAGGTTGACCAAAAAGTCAACTGAGTTGACTTTGGTCAGGAACCCCGATTTGGAAGGCCGGATGAACCTGCAGCTTGCATATTCCATTCAGATTCTTGAACTGAAGACCGATGAAACCCTGATCCTAGGAGAATTTCAATGAGGATGATTCCACGCCATTAAATCTCAGATCCTCTCTTTATAACCAAGAATTTCTTCAATGAAACCCCCTTTTCTTGTCAATTCTTGGAGCAGTAACAGTGCTATGAGTGCATGTATTGGATGGATGATCTAAATGAAGAATGTATATGAATGGGATGCAAAAGCCAGTCAGGAATAAATAGGTAGGACAAATTTGGGGTATGACACGCGCTTGGTTACCAGTAGGAGCTTAATGCTCGGTAACGTATATTAGCCTGAGTGGCAAGAGGTCATCAGTGGGAGCTGCGTGCTCGATGACGACAGCCTGCGGGCTTCCTGAGTGGAATAAAGTCCCAGCATATTGCTCGGCAGGTGTTTTTGTCATATTGACAAGGAGGAGTTTTACTCCGGATTTGGTACCACATGCATATGCATAGTCGAGTCTCATTCATCATCGTCAGTCTGTATAATTTATGTTATCATTCATGTGTCGCATTACTTATATATTAACTGTGGATGACTTAGTGGATTACTTTGTTGTATGTTTATTGATGATACTTGTTGGCATTACTATATTTGTCATGCTTTCATTATAAATTATATTCTCACCCTTCTGCTGATTTGATGCTTGAGTGGCATCCTGCAGATTAGCCGCTTTGGGAGTCTTCGGAAGAGGTAGTTCTCCAGTTGGTCTTGTCGGTCGCTCTGATACGTAACACCGGGGAGTCGGGAGTCTGTTGTTATTTATTTGTATATGACTCTTTTGAACATGTATATGTGATAATGTGCCATTGTGTATTGTAAAACAACTTGTTTTAGAAAACTCCTCTTTGAGAGGGAGAGTTATATGTATATATATATATATATATATATATATATATATATATATATATATATATATATATATATATATGTTCATACCTTCCGTGTGTTATGTATCATGTTATTGGCAGGTGTGTATGCTTTTGGCATCGCTGATGTCCGTTTGTTTTCAAAGTGTTTGTTTGGTTACTTAGTGTAACATCCTAATTGTGTTGTATGAAATTTTAAATACTCTGATATTTTCTTGCCTAAATGCTTTGGGTAGAATTGGGGTGTTATATTAGTGGTATCAGAGCAGGTCGGTCTGTCCGGCCAGTGTTGTCTAATGTTGTTTAATTCCTCAGTATGTGATAAGTGTGTGGAGCACTGTCAGTACTTGTTGTGCCTCTAGTCGGTTGTATGCAGGAGTGGTTCGCAGCTAAGTGGGGGAGAACATATGTTTCTCGGATATGTTTCAGTTGCAAGATGTTAGTATGCTATTGAGGGCAGCAGTACTAGTGTTGTTGGACTTTGTTGTTTTCTGAAGTGAAGGCGACTTGGACTTAAGACTTTGGTTGTTAATCAAGTTGGAGTGTCACGGAGTAGATGTTGGTTAATTCTAAGGAATGGAATTTAGAGAGTTGTGATGCTCTAACGCTACTGATGGACTATGAAGTTGTTGTTTGAGTAGCCTTGTGTGAAGTGTCGTTGTTGGATCAATGATTAAGGAAAGCATTGTGGTAGACTTTGTTGTAGGAGTTATTGACGTTGTTGGAAACGTTTTAGAACTCGAGTGAGAATTAGGAGTATGAAGAGTTGAGTAGGATCTCAGGAATTTTATTCTTAGGATTTGTTAGAAGTGTTTTGGTACGTAGCTACAAGATGTCGGGTTGGCTGGTTCAGATGATCTTGAGAGATTTGTGAATTATGGAATCATAGTGCTTCTGTGCTATGAGCAAAAGTTGGAAAAGAATATTATTAATGTTAGTACTGATAGTTTATACTCTATTATGATTATCGGCTACCTATTGACAAATTGAGGACTTGATCACCCTTAATCTCTTGTTGATAGTAGACGGGATCGTATTGGACGTGATAGGCTTATCTGGCTAGTTTGATAATATTGGAAGTGAATGAGTTGGTGCAAGGTGGTACGACGTTGTTTATGTTGTCGACGACTTTGGATGTCCTTGAGAAAGAGCAATTGTGGGGATTGCGGATAGTTGTGCATTTGTATAAGTGTTTCTTGAAGGTTTAAGTGATTCTTAGTAGAAAAAGGGAATTTCGTCTGGGAGTTCTATTTTGATGGATTTAGTTCCTAGAACTATTGTTGCGTCGAGGGTTCCGTATCGGATGCCAACTTCTAAGTTGAAAGAGTTGAGAAGTCAACTTAATGATTTTCTTGAGAAGAGGTTTGTTCGTTCGAGCGTGTTGCCGTAGGGTGCATGTGTTTTGTTGGTTAAGAAGGAAGGTTCTATGAGGCTTTGTGTCGACTTTAGACAATTGAGAAAAGTGACAATTAAGGAAGAGTATCCACTTTCGAGGATTGATATTTTGATGGATCAAATTGGTTTGAGCTTGTTTGTTTTGCAAGTTTGATTTGAGGTAGGGGTATCATCAGTGTGAAGATGATCATGCTAATTATTTGGGAATTGTTTTGTTTGTGTTGGGAAGAAGAAGTTGTTTGCTAAGTTTCCTTATGTGAGTTTTTGGTTGAGTGAAGTGAATGTTCAAGGGGTAAGTGGAGGTTTATGCTTTTATGCAAGTTAAAATTTTTGAAAGGATTTATCTGTCACAAGATTTAGAGTTGGCAATTGTTATTTTTGTTTGGGAAATTTGAAGGCACTAATTATTCGGATCGAGATTTGTGTGTGTACATGGCTACAAGAGTTTGAAGTATTCGTTTGATCATAACGAGTTGAATATGAGAAACCATTGCATACGTCTATGTTGATGATTCGAGTATTGTGATTGTTGAAACAGGTGTGAGATTTGAGTTTGGTTTGTAAAGTGACTTCTTCAGGTGTTGAGCTTTTTTATGTGGAAGCGGAATAACATTTCTACGGATTTTATTTCGGGTTGCCAAGGACTTCGAGTAATTGTGAGGCGATTTGGGTCATTGTGGATATGTTGACGAAGTCTGCTCACGTTATTTCGATAAGAATGGATTAACCGATGGGAGTACTGGCGAGTGATATGTTGATAAAATTGTTTGTTGGTTTGTTTGTTTGCATGGTGTTTCGAAAGGTATTGTTTAGATTGAGATTCGAGGTTTATTTCTGAAATTTTGAGAAGGTTCGCAAAGTACTTTGGGTACGAAGTTGCGTTTGAGTTTGGCGTATCATCCTTAAACGGATGGTCAGACTGAGAGGACAATTTGGTCACTTAAGGATCTAGGAGGGATTGTGTTGCGAAACAAGGATGTGTTTGGATTAGCTTTTTTGCCTTTGATTGGATAAAGCAAAGACTTTTGTCTGGTGTGCAAGCTGACACAACATATTAAGAGGTTGAGTATGTTAAGAGAGAACAATGAGTTTCTGGTGAATACTAGAAGGAGTTGGAAGTTGGTTATGAAATTGGTAAATCTGTTTGTTGTGGGAAATCAGAGTGCGCATCGGAAGCGTGAAATGACGCGGTTCGTATGTGCGTGTATGAATTGTTAGAGTTCAAATTTTGGACAGTGGACGTGGTAGGAATGATAAGACCACCAGATGTTTTGGTTACATGTTTGACTTCTATGTCTTGGCATGGTTGTTTGGATGTTGTGCAACCGGGTTGTTGGTATTCTAGTTTTGCTGAGACTGTTCAGAAGTTGTATATGTCGTGGAACTTTATGTCCTTATCTAAGATGATGTCTCGTTTCCATGGTGATGGTTCGAGTACATGTAGCTAATTCCTTGGATGTGGGATTAGAGGTGTGTTGCCTTTGATGATGGTAACAATATGGTTGCGGTTTGGTTGACAAGTGCATTGTATGGGCATTGCATCTTGTTCTTGTTGGTTGTGTCTTGGTTATTTCTTGTGTTTTGGTGTTAGTCGATGAGTGCATTGTATGGGCATTGCATCTCGTTGTCGTTGTTGTGTTTTGGTTGTTTTGCTTTTAGCTAGAGTGGTTCGTTGTTTGGCGCTGATTGTGTCGTTGCTTTCGTGGCTTGATAGTTGGCTAGTCGGAGGCGAGAGCGTATCCAAGTTTGTTTGTGTTTGGGATATTTCCGAGGACGGAAATCTTCTAAGTGGGGGAGAGTTGTAACGCCCGGAAAATAAGTATATAGTTGATTTGGACGTTTGTGACATTTATTAGAATTTTACCGTTTTTGGAGTCGTTTCAGTCGGTATTAATTCAGGATGGCGGACTAATATTTTATTGAAGGTTTTCATATTTTTGGTACTAGAAATATTAGTAAGGTAATATTCCGCGTTTTGGGGCGTTTGAATGATATTTGAGCGTAGGGGCATTTTGGTCATTTCCGCGAGGAAGATATTTTCTTTATAAAGGAAAAAGATAGAAGGAAAAAGAAAGGAAAGAAAAAGGAAAGAAAGAAGAGAAAGGAAGAGAAGAGAGAAAGAAGAAGAGGAGAAGAAGAAAAAGTGTAGATTGGTGGATTCTCGACCGATTCGAGTTTCGATCGTTGCTATAGCAAGGTAAGGGTGTGAATCTAATTTATCTTGGATGTATGATTCTTATAGTCTTGTTCTTGTTTGTGTTCTTGCTCTTCTTGTTCCAATTTCCATAATTTTCTTGTATGGTTTTTGGTTGACCTAAGTTAGTTTGGGGGTGATTGTATGATGATTAAATGATGTCCTTGTTGTGTTAGGATCATTGATCATGCTTTCTTTTCCATTTCTATGGCTTGATTGAGTTTGGGTAAAATGTTAGGTTTTGGGTTAGATTGATGAATTAACCGTGAAAAGCTTGATGTTAGGTTGTTTCTATGGTTTGTATGTGTTGTATTGGTGTTGTAATGATGTTTTGGAGTGGTTTTGGTGGGTATAAGGGGGCTGGAATGGTTCTGGTTCATTCTGGTTTTTTATGGGTTTACGCAGGTCCGCTGAGCGGAGGTGGATCCGCTGAGCGGAGGTCCTGTTGCAGAAAATTCTCTGCCAAGGTCCGCTGAGCGGAGCTGAAGCGGATGACAGCTTTTTCTGTTTTTCCAAAACTTTGAAACTTCGTAACTCTTGAACCGTAACTCCGATTTTGTCGCCGTTCGAAGCGTTGGAAAGCTAACGCAATGAACTATATTATTATACAATTAAATGATTCATAGGATGTAGTATCCCATTACTTTTATTAGGATTTAGTGATAGAACTATGTAGGGTTAACTTATGAAGTATGTTTATACTATCCAAACTTTGAAACCTTGTAACTTTTGATCCGTAGCTCCGTTTCGTACGCCGTTCGAAGTGTTAGGAAGCTAGTTGGATGTTCTATATGATAGTATAGGCTTGATTAGCTTGTTATTAATTAGTTATGAGGGTTGTTGATGGAAACACATAATTGTTTATATGCGCGATATGATTGGTAAATAATCATAGTGCTTGGTTGCAATCGTTGATGATGTAGGATGTAGTAGTGGTTGGTTGTTTTTCATAAATGGTTGTGAACTAGTGCATGATAAATCATGATGATGTGTTGTGTGAATGTTATCGTATTGGTACGAGGTATGTGATTAGTTGTCGATAACATGAAATCATGTTCGTATGTGTTATGTATTAATGAATGTTCATTCTTGATATGTGATGATGTTTGGTTGAATTGTTGTTATTACAACTTGTTGATGAAGTTGTGGGCCGATGGCCAATATTAATTTGATGAGTATAAGTGTATTATACGTTCATTTATGCCGGTGTGGCT
This sequence comes from Vicia villosa, assembly GCF_029867415.1. NCBI lineage: Eukaryota > Viridiplantae > Streptophyta > Magnoliopsida > Fabales > Fabaceae > Vicia > Vicia villosa. Next base: position 644,965 of record NW_026705327.1, read on the forward strand.
AGTATGTTTTGACGATGAATGTGTGCTGTGTGCTTATTAACGCCTGAGTGGCAATTATGGTGTGATGTAATTAATAACGATGTTATTAATTGGTGATGTATCCTTTTGGATAGAATATAAACGATGTAACGTGAGTGTATGATCGTGTTATATTGCTGATGATGTTGTTGTCGTGTAATAGAGTCATATATTTGCACAGCATAACATTTCAATACGTTAATGGCGGAATGCTGTTAACAGATGGCCTGCGGGCATGGTTACCAGTAGGAGCTTAATGCTCGGTAACGTATATTAGCCTGAGTGGCAAGAGGTCATCAGTGGGAGCTACGTGCTCGATGACGACAGCGTGCGCGCTTGGTTACCAGTAGGAGCTTAATGCTCGGTAACGTATATTAGCCTGAGTGGCAAGAGGTCATCAGTGGGAGCTGCGTGCTCGATGACGACAGCCTGCGGGCTTCCTGAGTGGAATAAAGTCCCAGCATATTGCTCGGCAGGTGTTTTTGTCATATTGACAAGGAGGAGTTTTACTCCGGATTTGGTACCACATGCATATGCATAGTCGAGTCTCATTCATCATCGTCAGTCTGTATAATTTATGTTATCATTCATGTGTCGCATTACTTATATATTAACTGTGGATGACTTAGTGGATTACTTTGTTGTATGTTTATTGATGATACTTGTTGGCATTACTATATTTGTCATGCTTTCATTATAAATTATATTCTCACCCTTCTGCTGATTTGATGCTTGAGTGGCATCCTGCAGATTAGCCGCTTTGGGAGTCTTCGGAAGAGGTAGTTCTCCAGTTGGTCTTGTCGGTCGCTCTGATACGTAACACCGGGGAGTCGGGAGTCTGTTGTTATTTATTTGTATATGACTCTTTTGAACATGTATATGTGATAATGTGCCATTGTGTATTGTAAAACAACTTGTTTTAGAAAACTCCTCTTTGAGAGGGAGAGTTATATGTATATATATATATATATATATATGTTCATACCTTCTGTGTGTTATGTATCATGTTATTGGCAGGTGTGTATGCTTTTGGCATCGCTGATGTCCGTTTGTTTTCAAAGTGTTTGTTTGGTTACTTAGTGTAACATCCTAATTGTGTTGTATGAAATTTTAAATACTCTGATATTTTCTTGCCTAAATGCTTTGGGTAGAATTGGGGTGTTACAACCGCTGAACCAACTAACAAAGAGTTTTGAAAACTTTTTTTTTTTAAAGATTACACAACCGTTGGGTTAAGTGACCGGGTGAGGATCACCAAACTTAGAAGGTGTATTACCTTTTTCTTTTCTCTTTTTTTTTCTTCTTTTCGGAACATTCACTTATATTCATCGGCTTCCTGCGTAAAGTGTGTGAGAGATGGTGCCGACTGCTGAAATAAACTACTCAAGAGCTGTCAAAGAATGATAAATTAAGGCTAAAACATAATAACAAATTCAAATCAATTTCCGTATGCAGGAGACTTACGGTGTTAGAACGATACCGATCTTGTGAACTTTTCCCAAGTCTCCGCAAACCCGACTCAAATCAGTGTGTAGCCTAAAACTTTCAAGAAGATGCATTTTTTATTGAAATTAAACAAAATACTAACACACACAAAACAAATAAAACACACAATTTCCTCCCCCACACTTAAACTAAGCATTGTCCTCAATGAAAAGACATTACTAATAAAGTAGAGAGAAGGAAAGAAGGACTCCCTGATCAAGTTGCAGTGTAGTCAGGTGCTTCTAAAGAAAGCTCCTCTATGCTGACATTTTTAGGCAACGAACTTTCATGGAATAACTTCAGCCGCTGCCCGTTAACCTTGAACACTTTGTCAGTACCTACACTTTTTATTTCTACTGCACCATGAGGGAAAACATTAGTAACAACAAAGGGGCCAATCCATTTGGATCGAAGTTTCCCAGCCATAAGCTTAAGGCGGGAGTTAAACAGTAAAACCTGTTGGCCCACAGAAAATTCCTTCCTAGAAATCATTTTATCATGGAAGTGCTTAGTTTTTTCTTTATAAATCCTAGAGCTCTCATAAGCCTCTAATCTAAGCTCTTCCATTTGTTGCAATTGGAGTTTTCTTTCAATACCTGCTTGTTGCATCTCCAAATTACAACTCTTCACCGCCCAAAAAGCACGGTGTTCTATCTCAACAGGAAGATGACACGCCTTACCAAAAACAAGTCGATAAGGAGACATCCCAATGGGTGTCTTGAAAGCTGTCCTTTGAGCCCAAAGTGCGTCTTCTAGACGACGGCTCCAGTCTTTCCTGTTTGGCTGCACCATTTTCTCTAAAACCTGTTTGATCTCCCTGTTTGAGATCTCAGCCTGCCCATTAGTCTGTGGGTGATATGCAGTAGAGACTCTGTGCACAACTCCATACTTTCGGAGTAGGGCTTCCATGGTGCGGTTACAGAAATGAGTGCCTTGGTCACTTATGATGGCTCGCGGTATTCCAAACCTGCAAAAGATATTAGACCTGACAAACTCTGCAACAACTTTAGAATCATTAGTCCTAGTGGGGATAGCTTCCACCCACTTTGAAACATAGTCAACAGCAAGCAAAATGTAAAGGAAACCAAATGATACAGGAAAGGGACCCATGAAATCGATCCCCTATACATCAAATACCTCACAGAAAAGCATAGGCTGTTGAGGCATTTCACTCTTGCGAGTGATGTTGGTACCTGCTATCTGACACTCTTTACAAGTGCGATAAATCTCAAAAGCGTCCTTAAAAATAGTTGGCCAATAGAAGCCTGAATCAAGGACCTTTCTTGCAGTCCTTTGAGGACCGAAATGTCCGCCGACTTGAGATGCATGAGAAAATTTTAAAATAGATTCAATCTCATTGTCGGGGACACATCTCCTGATTACCTGATCACTACCAAACTTCCATAGATATGGATCATCCCAAACATAATATTTGGCATCACTTTTGAGTTTGTGAACCTGTGATCTAGATGCACCTGTAGGAAAAACACCAGCAACAAGAAAATTAACAATGTCAGCAAACCAAGGTGTAATCCCATGCAAAAGAAACAACTGCTCATCAGGAAAATCATCCTTAATAGGAAAAGGATCTTCGTCTCTCTCTATCCTGCTCAAGTGGTCAGCCACTAAGTTCGCAGCTCCACTTTTGTCTTTAATCTCAACATTAAACTCTTGGAGCAGCAACATCCACCGAATCAATCTCGGTTTTGCATCCGGCTTCTTCAGCAAGTACTTTAAAGCTGCATGGTCAGTAAAAACAACAACCTTGGAACCTAGCAAATAAGATCTGAATTTGTCAAGAGCAAAAAACAATAGCTAGCAGTTCTTTTTCAGTGGTAGTGTAATTAGACTGTGCAGAATCTAAAGTCTTAGAAGCATAGTAAATAACATGGGCAGCCTTGTCAACTCTTTGTGCAAGGACAGCCCCAACAGCATAATTCGAAGCATCACACATAAGCTCAAAAGGAAGTGTCCAGTCAGGGGGCTGAATGATGGGGGCGGAGGTCAATGCTTTCTTCAAGAAGTCAAACGCTTGTTTGCATTTGTCATCAAACTCGAAAGTGACGTCATTCTTCAACAAGTTCGACAGCGGAAGAGCTATCTTGCTGAAATCCTTGATAAAACGCCTGTAAAAACCTGCATGACCAAGAAAAGAACGAATCTCGCGAATGCAAGAAGGGTAAGGCAGTGTAGAAATCACATCAATCTTAGCAGGGTCAACAGAAATTCCTTTTTCAGAAATAATGTGACCAAGAACAATTCCCTGCCCAACCATAAAATGACACTTTTCATAATTCAACACAAGGTTAGTCTCGATGCATCTTTCTAAAATCAAGTTTAAACTGTTCAAGCATGCATCAAAAGAAGAACCATAAACAGTAAAGTCATCCATAAATACTTCTATGCAATTTTCAATAAAATCAGAGAAAATACTCATCATGCATCGTTGGAAAGTGCCGGGAGCATTGCAAAGGCCAAAAGGCATCTTCCTGTAAGCAAATGTACCGAATGGGCACGTGAAAGTGGTCTTTTCTTGATCTTCAGGTGCAATATGAATCAGAAAGTAACCTGAAAAACCATCAAGAAAACAATAATGTGATTTACCAGCTAGTCGTTCAAGCATCTGGTCAATGAACGGCAAAGGAAAGTGATCCTTTCTAGTAGCCTGGTTCAGTCTCCTGTAATCAATACAAACTCTCCAGCTATTCTGGACTCTAGTGGGAACAAGTTCATTCTTTTCATTTTTTACCACTGTGAGTCCAGATTTCTTAGGTACAACCTGCACTGGACTTACCCACTTACTGTCAGAGATAGGATAAATGATACCTGCTTGCAAGAGTTTGGTTACCTCTTTCTTTACAACATCAAGAATCAAAGGATTAAGCCTCCTTTGGGGCTGCCTTACTGTTTTTGCTCCATCCTCAAGTAAAATCCTGTGCATACACATCGAAGGACTAATACCTGGAAGGTCGGCTAATGTCCACCCGATTGCTTTCTTGTGCCTCTTCAATACCTGCAAAAGTCTGTCTTCTTGATTGAAATCAAGGTTAGAAGAGATAATAACAGGAAGTTTTTCATCATGCTCCAAATAAGCATATTTCAGGTTCCCAGGGAGCTCTTTTAGCTCTAAGGACGGGGGCTGAATGATGGATGGAAGGCTCGGGGCAGCCGGGATGTCAAGAGCATCGACGGCAAAAACAACCTCACCGGTAACAACTTCACCTGTAGGAAATGTATCAGGCTGCAAGGAAGCATCAATCTCAGCACAAAGGACACAAACGTTAGTGTCAGTGCAGTCAGGACATGAATAATCATCATCAAAATCAGAGAGAGATGGAAAATCAAATGCAAATAATTCAGAATAACTCTCATCAACTAGTTCAGAAATCAACTCAATGTTAAAAACCGAATGCTCCTCCACAGGGTGTTTCATGGCGTCGAAGATGTTAAATTTTGCGACGATGTCACCAAATTCCATGGACATGGTTCCATCATCAACATCAACTTTTGTCTTCGCCGTTTTCATGAACGGTCTGCCTAAGATGATGGGAGCTCTGCTTGACTTAGTTTCTCCTTCCATGTCCAGAATGTAAAAATCTGCAGGAAAAATTAAATCGTTAACTTGAACGAGGACGTCTTCCACTATGCCGGTGGGACGTGCATTGCTCCTGTTCGCCAGTTGAACGATTAAACCTGTATGCTGCATGGGACCAAGGCAAAGGTTATTATAAATAGAAGTAGGCATAACATTAATGCCCGCTCCTAAATCAAGCAAACAGTTATCAAATTTCTTATCCCCGATGGTACAAGGAATAGTAAAAGTTCCCGGGTCCTTGCACTTTTGTGGCAAGACCTGAGAGATGGCCAAAACACTTTGTTCGGGCTGAATGAAAGCAGAGATGCTTCTTCCCAAGTTGACTCTGTCACTTCCTTTTACCTTTCTCTTGTTTGTACACAAATCCTTCAGAAACTTTGCATACCTTGGAACTTGCTTAATCACATCAAGAAGCGGAATATTTACCGCTACTTTTCTGAACATATCCAGAATTTCTTTTTCTTTGTCTCCTTCCTCAATTCTTTTATTTTTCAGAACTCTATGCGGGAAAGGAACTGGTGGCACATACTCCCTTTCTTTATTTTTTTCAGTTCCGACCACAACAGAAGAAGGAGAAGAAGGCTCAGCTGGAGGAGGTTCAGAAGAAGAAAGTTCAGAAGTTACCTCAATGATTTTTTTATTTTTTTCAGGGGCTGGTTCTGTAACCTTTCCGGATCTCAAAGAAATAGCGCTCACATTAGCATTACCATTCGGATTGACAACGGTTTGTGCTGGAAGTTGGTTCGAACCTTGAGATTGCATATTATTTATTTGAGTAGCAAGTTGTCCCATCTGTGTGGTCAAGGTCTGAATGCTAGTGTCGGTTCTTTGTTGAAACTGAAGGTTGTTCACGGCCATTTGCTTAACAAGATCTTCCAAGGATGGTCCGGAAGTAGTAGCTGGAGGGGTGTGATGTGGCTGGGGTAATGGAATGGTAAGCTGTTGTTGGGAAGGCTGTTGATTTCCATATCGAAGGTTGGGATGATTCCTCCAATTGGGGTGATATTTGTTGGTAGACAAGTCAGGGGTGTTGTTGTACCTGTTCTGGTTGTAAAGGTTGGCTGCATAAGCTTGAGGCAGCTCGGTAACAGTATCATCTTTCAGAAGAGGACAAGTATCAGTGGGATGATCATGAGCTGTACAAATGCCACATACAGTTGCTGTTTGAGGTTTCGATACTGCAAGTTGTTTGACTAAAGCGGTCAGCTCATCAAGTCTGGTTTCTAAAGCTCTGTTCGAGGAACCTTGAATTTGATGTACACCCTTGGTCTGGACAGAATTGGTTCGAGTGGTGAACTGCTGGGAATTTAGGGACATATTTTCAATAAGGGCCCTGGCAGCAGCTGGAGTTTTGTCAACAAGTGCTCCACCACTAGCAGCATCAAGAATGTTTCTATCCATAGGTAACAACCCCTCATAAAAGTACTGAATGAGAAGTTGCTCGGTAATCTGATGTTGAGGGCAGCTTGAAACCAACTTCTTGAACCTATCCCAGTATTCAGCCAATGACTCGTTGTCTTGTCTAATGCCACAAATCTCTTTTCGGATTGAAGCAGCTCTAGAGGCAGGAAAGTATCGCTCCAAGAACACTCTCTTCAGAGCATTCCAGCTTGTGATTGAATTCGGTTCAAGATCATATATCCAGTCCTTCGCTGCACCCTGCAAAGAAAAAGGAAAAGCACGAAGTTTGATATGATCTTCAGTGATCCCTTCAGGCTTCAATGGTGTAGAGCACACCACCTGGAATTCCTTCAAATGTTTGTGTGGATCTTCACCTGCAAGACCATTAAACTTTGGCAACAAGTGTATTAAACCCGATTTTAATTCAAAAGGAACAGCAACAGCATCATATTCAATACACAAGCCATTATAATTAACATCAGGGGCTGCAAGTTGCCTTAGAGTTCTATTTTAAGCCATTTCAAACGCAAGTTCAGAATCAGAATCAAACAAATTATGCAAATAATCAGACTCAGAATCAGACTCAGCTATGGTCGGTGAAGGTGAACTATTGCTAGCCTGGCCTGCTCTACGAAGTGTGTGCAAGGTTCTCTCTACCTCAGGATCAAAAGCAACAAGTTCAGGACAGGAAGACCTAGTAGCCAGGACTAGTGCACAACAAACGCAGCAACAATCGTGAAAATGCCAACTATGTCCCTAAAACAAACACAATGAAGCAAATCGATTAAAAATAATTCAAAAAAATAAACTGACACCGAAAATAATCTAATGACGTAAAAATAGAATTTTGGTATTTTTTTCAGAATTTTTCGACTCTATGAAAACAGAAAATAAATCATTAAAAATAGTAAAAAGGCTTTTTTCGCGATTTGAAAAATTTGTCACATAACTACTTTGTAGTAAGTGACTTTTGATCAGGGATTTTTTTCACACCTAACTGTCGGGACAGATTTTCGAAACGGTGAAATTTTCCCAAAAACCGATTTTTTCGACTCTAGAGGCGTTATGGCCGAAACCGCGAGGAACCTATGGCCAAAACGCACAAACACTACACCTAAGACTCTAATATCAGTTAATATTCACAAGAATCCCCGGCAACGGCGCCAATTTGATCCACTGTCGCGCGCGGGTCAAAAACGAGTTAATTTGTAAAACTGTAGTAACGACGGTAAGGTAACTCGTGTATCGTATCTCAAGGATTCCTATTCTTATTAACCGAATGTAAGTCGAATTTGGGGGGGGGTTGGTTTGGTTTCGATTAAATAAAAAAATGATTATGAAAAAGTGATTATCAAATAAGCTGAAAAGTCGAATTACTGATTCGGTTCCTATCTATCATCGATTAAGCAATATTAATCTCCTAAGCGGATAATCTATTCCTATTCGACTACAAACTCAGTGACAAGCGCGAAGAGTATTGTACGATGTATAATCCTAATATCCGAATTAAGCAAACGGAGTTAAGCTTCACGAATTAAGCAAACGTGATAAATCATACACGGTAACGAATTAAGCAAACGGTAACGTGTTTATTTGTTAGGATCATACAATCAATCGAATTGAATCAAAATACTCTATGAAATTCGAATTAAGCATTCAAGAACATAGAACAAAATTGAAAGGAATAAATACTAGATTAACATTAAAATAATCTCAAGGTCGGAACCTGAATACAGCAATTCGACAGGATTTGGTTAGTTCTCCATAGAAATTCGTCCAAGCTATCAAAATCGTGAATGGAAGATGATCCACAGTATTTTCGTGGCTGCCTAACCTAAGGAACAACAGCACGACCCGTTTCACAACTTAACTGGGTCAAATGTGTGATCCAGGCCCAAAACAACTAACCCAAACAAAATACAAAAAATAATGCAGCAGCTTGTACGAGTTTTCTGGCCTTGTTGGAGTCCGAATTTGCTTCTGACTTCTGAACAATAATCGTAGATCTTTTTCTTAGCTTTCCAACGACTGGTAGAACGCTTTAATCCGATACTCCAAGCTCCAGTTATGAATTTATTCGTGAAAGCTGCTAAAGCTGAAAATTAAGTACGAAAATCAAATAAGTGCAAAAATAAAATAAAATATAAAAACATAATAAAATAGAAAAATAAACAAACCAAACCATAGAAATGCCTAAGTACAAACATGGAAGAACGTGCATAAAAATGCACTGATCACTTCATTTGAGAGATATGGACTAAAACATTATAGGTCCTTTTCAAAAGTCAACAAAAAGTCACTTTTTTCAAAAGGACATACAATGAGCATGGAAAATTATTTTGGTATGAGACCAAAGACACTGGTTAGAGGACTGTCTAAGGTTTCTAAAAAGTCCTAGAACTCTTCCATACCTCAAAAATTGAGAAAGATGTGCCTTGTTAAAGTTGGATTATTTTGGAGGGAAAAATGTAAAGGAATTTAATATTTTTGCAAATGGGCCCAAATTATTTTGATTCAATCTTGATCCCCAAGTATCCAAGAGCCCAAAATCTCTTTGCCACGAAAATATATGATTTATTTAATTTATTTTGATTTTTTTATTCCAATTAAAAAGAATTAAAATCATATATATTAAAAGAAAATCAAATATTTGATAAAGAGGTGATTTAGATCTAATTTAATCATCAATAATATCTCATGAACCATATAATTTCGTGCATAGATGATTGGAAAAAGATTGGATCAATTTGGCCATAATTAGAAGCTTTCATGAACCTAATTTCAATCATATTTTTTTAAAATTCAATCAAAGATATGGCAAGATTCTTTCTACAATGGTTGACCTAAACTCTTCTAATATATAAACACAACCAGTAGAAAGTCCTAGGGGATGGAAATCGGCAACCAGAGACCATTGTGAAGCTCTTGAAAATCCAAGAAAAAGTGGCATTAGGTTTTTCAGTTTGAAGAAGATTCCAGCCAATCAAAGGGTTCAAACACGTTCTCTGAAGTCACTTGAAGCGATTTGGATACTCACACGCGATCAACACCCCCAGAAATACCTCAATTAAACCAAGGTATGTCGTTTCAGATTCAAGGTCGAGTGCATTGATTCGCACATGATTCATGGATTTTGGTTGCATATTATTGTTTATGATGCTTCTATGAATGCTTCTGGAAGTTTAATTGAATTTCTGTGCGCGTTTATGAACAATTACCATGTTAGGGTTTTTACTTTGAATTTAGGGGTTTTCGTTTTAGAAGCTTTTGGGCCACGGTAATGGTACAGGTAGGTTCGCATGAGGAAGACGATTATAAATCTGGCCTTGAATTTGATTTTCATGCGCATATGAAAGATTTTGTGGTTCACAGGTGTTATATATTTTATTTTTTACAGCTACTCGGTTAAGAGCGCTGTAAAAGGTTTTAGTTGCAAGTTTGTTGATGAAGATGATGAGTTGTCGTCACTCTATTTGACACTTTTAAATTCTCGCGCGCGTTTCCCTTTCTGCTGTTTAAACTCTATATTATTTTCCAAGCGTGTTTCTTAAACACTTGAATTGCCTAGTTGAGTTGGTCACCACACTGAAGGGAGGGGGCGTTGGTTCGAACCTTCGCTCCCACACTTCTTTTTGTGAATTACTTTGTTTATGGATCCGGTGGGCATCACGTGTAAAGGGTTATGATATAGCCTCAAGCCACCACCCCAAGATCGGTGCGTCCTCATATCCAATGACTCCAGCATTGAGGAGGTATCATGGACCATCAGAGATGAACAACACAGGATCCTGAGCTAAGTCTTACAATGTTTTTATTTTATTTTATTTTTTAGGGTTGAATATATTTTTGGTCCTTCTAAATATAGAGGTTTTCAACTTTAGTCCTTCTAAATATTTTCTTCAAAGAATGGTCCTCCTAAAAATTTTAATTTTAACTTTTGGTCCCTCATGGCAAAATCGTAGCTAAAATGGTCGTTAAGATAAACCTTATGGCAACTATAGTTATATGTTTATTTTTTGTAATTTTTCTAATAAACCTATTATGTTTTATTAAATCTTTTTTTTTCATAAAATAAACCTTATATTTTATTATTTCTTTTATTCAAATACTTTTATAAATCATAAATAATTGGTTTTTTTAAATAATAAAAATTGTGAGAAAGTCACGTATTTAATCGAATTTAATTTTTGCCATCGATTTAATTAATTAGGTTGAAAAACCAATAATTAATTAAGTCAATTATATTTTCTATTAACTAAAGTTAACTTGTACCCTAATCAGGGTTTACGAAGATCGTGCCTACACTAAAAAATATATATTTCTTTGTGCATTCTTTCCAGAGTTATTTTCAGATGCCTTCCGACTACACGCCACGTCAAACCAAAAGCTAAGTCCTGATCTCTTTCTTATTTAATTTTTCTTTTATTTATTTTTAGGGTTTAATTCCCACTGTCAATGAATCCCTCCTACACTTACTTTTTCCTTTTATTCTTCTGCCAATTCTTTAATGATCAGGGTCAATGCTTAATGCTCGAGGAAAACCTTTGCCCATCAACCTTCATCAATCGAAGCTAAGTATTTTTACCCTTTCCTCGTATTTTTAATTTTATTGATTAGGGTTAACCGTATTCGATGTCTGAATTATAATGCACTCACATATATCTAGTTGCTTATTTTTCCCACCTTTTCAGGGTTTGCCAATTGCCAAAGCTTCGAATAGTCGGTTACCCTAAACCCTGATCTTAATTATTACTTGTTCAGACTTATTGTTCTATTTACCCCGCTGGTTTCATTTTCCCTTTCCCCCGCTAGTTTCATTTTCCCTTTCCCAATTATTGATTTAATTGTTAATATTAATTGTTGTGGTTAGTAATTCTAGGGAGTGCAAGCTTGTAATTAACCTAGAATAACTAATTATAAGACAAATATCTGAATCAAATCACGTGATTGTTGCACCCACGCACACCTTTTGGGTAATCTCTCTGTTTCCTGTTGCCTGTTGCCTTGTTGCCTGTCGCCTTGTGTTTTTTGCAGAATAGCCATGTCCCTTAAATACGAGGATACCTCGGCCATGTTGTCTCGATAAATACTAAGGTCATAAGACCCTAATGATGCTGCCTTCGATACACCAATATGACCTCGACCCTAGGAAGTTGCCTATGAAAAGGCTGAGGTATCCTCTGGCTGCCTACGAAAGGCTATTCTGGTTCTTCCTTTAGACTACCTGTCTCTCTATGGCATGAGACAGTCTTATGGTGAACGAACTCTCGATGACCCTTCAACCTCCAAATGAAAGGCTTCCTGCCCTATTATGGTATGGATAGACCCTTTCACTCTGAAAGGCTAAAAGAACTGTTTTCTACATTATTAAGGTAATTTCCCCTAATTGCTTTGCTTTGGCTAAAAACGTTTTTTCATATTCTTTCTCATAAACCTTCAAAATGGCTACGATCATTTATGAGCTAAAGTCCATATTCACTTCTCCTACATTTCTGAACAAAAAGGATCAAAGCAATTAAGAGCCCATGGAAAACCATGGATGCAAAGGGTGCCTTACACCTTCCCTTTGCATAATTACCCCCCGAACTCAGTTTTCTTTAAAAAGTTTTTTTCTATTTCTTTTAGCCTTTCTAATTAATTTGGATAAAATAAAAGTCGGTGGCGACTCTTGCTATCCGCGACATTTCTTTAAAGTCAGTTCACCGTGTTACAGTCGTATTTGTAATTGTTTCTTCCCTATATATATTATTAAACACTACTTGTCTAATTATTTAGTTTTTGAAAATTATGTTAAAACAATTTAAGAAAAATCAAAAACCAAATAAAATAAATATGTTAAAACAAGAAAAAAAACACATGCATATGCGCCACCCTAGGTGGCTTGTTGGATCAAAATGCAAGTTGGCGCCACCCAGGTGGCGCAAATGAAGAGGACTTTTGTGTGTATGCGCCACGGGAGGTGGCTCCTACGTGAGACCACCTCCCAAACCTGGTCATACAGGTAATTTTCCTGAAAACCAGGTTTTTTGTGTAAATTTTTTTTTAAACATGGTTATTTGGATTTTTTTCTAAGAATGAAGTTGATGGTGTTGGGACTCAAAAATACCCAACCCATAACCTAAAAATGTGATTTTTCCCCTTTTTAAAAAGTCTGAAAATTCGCAGGTCCGCTTAGCGGCACAGAAGCCGCTTAGCGGAGTCTGCTAAAAATCAGATTTTGTTTTCACCATAACTCGAGAACCGTGACTCTTAATTGCGCCTGGTTCGAAGCTTTGGAAAGCTTATTCAATTCTCTATCCAATAATGAATGAATGAAAACCAAAATTATGATTTTGTTCATCCTTATTTTGACCCTATGGAAGTCTGTTTGACGGTGGCTAAGCGGGCTTGCACCAAAACTGCAAAATCGAAGCCGTGCCTTTGACATTTTATTCCTCAAAGCTCCAATAAGCATGAATACCTATAAAAACAAAGGAAAAACTATCAAATGGTATAAAAGTATATGAAAATACAACTATTCACAAAGTATACGTATTTATACACAAAACGGGGAATTATTCAAACGGTATTAACAAAAGTATCGATAAGTGCCACTATTTACATACACAAAATAAGTACATTTTGGCACTTATCAAGCAATCTCACCCATCTTACCTTTGGGTTTTGTCTTCATATGATGTACCACCTTTAGGGATGCCATAACATTATCTAAGATTGATCTACCAGGGACAAATGCCAATTGGTTATCTGAGATGCATTTATGCAAAACTTTCTTTATGCAATTTGCAAGTACTTTGGCAATCACCTTATACAGAACGTTGCACAGAGCTATTGGTCTCCAGTCTTTCAGTGAAGTTTGTGTCTCTCCTTTCAGAACGAGGGTAATATTGGTCATATTTAGACTTGGCAGAAAAATACCGTTATCTAACCACGAGTAGCTAACTGTAAAAATTTCCGCCCCACAGGTATCCCATAAGTGTTGGAAAAATCCATGATTGTAGCCATCTTGACCAGGACTTTTGTCGGATTTCATGGAGTAAACTGCTTCTTTAAATTCCTCAAGAGCAAAAGATTATGTCAACAATGTATCGGACTTTTGTCGGATTTCATGGAGTAAACTGCTTCTTTAGAGCATGCAATAATGTATCTCGAGAACTAGGCTTCTTCTGGAACAGGTCGGAGAAATAATCGTGAGCTATTCTGCACATCTCTTCTTGCGAGGAACTGACTTCCCCAATGCTATTTGTAAGAGATTTGATAGTGTTGATTTTCTTCCTAGTCGAAGTTGTCGCATGAAAGAACCGTGTATTAAGGTCACCATCCTTATACCAGTGAGCTTTTGCCCTTTGTTTCCAAAACAAGTCATCTTTAACCAACAGAGAATTCAATCTTCTTTTGAGGGCCATGAAGTAGTTAATATTTTCGTACCCGACATGACAACAGACTCTATCAATCTTGCGCTGAAGGTTATCAATATCTTTTCTGATCTTGTGGCAATTGTTTTTACTCCACTGTAACATGTTTTCACCACATTTTTCCAATTTGCCCACAATAGAATAGTGCTCATATTGGTGCCATTGCTCGTAGACGAAGTCGTTAAATACCGGTTCAATTAACCAGGCATTTTCGAATCTGAATCCGAAGTGAGACTTGCGCAGCATTGGACTACTCTCACACTGTAACAAAATAGGGTAATGATCCAAAGTGGTAGCAGATAAGCATGTCGCCTTAGCATTCAGAAATAAGGAACCCCAACTACTATTGGACATAGCTCGGTCTAGCTTCTCTTCTACTGCTCTATATGTTCCAAGACTCTTAAACCATGTGAATGGATACCCTTCCATACTAATATCCACCAAACATGCATGTTGAATAGCATGTCTAAAGCCTTCGATTAACCAATTGGGTCTTTCCACTCTTACATTTTTTTCGTCCGCGGATAGTATATCGTTAAAATCCCCCATAATACACCACGGAAGACTTGAGCTTTCAGACAGACTACGAATAAGATTCCAAGAAGTTTTCCTATTAGCAGCATCGGGATGGCCGTAAAAACCTGTGAGTGTCCAGTCTCCAATTCTGGTATCGTGCACTATAATGTCGATATGGTTACGGGAATAATTTTGAATAGCACAGTGAGTATAATTCTGCCAAAAAACAGCCACACCTCCTCCTCGACCGTCTCTATCGACCGAAAAAGAGCAATCAAAATGAAAAAGATAACGTAACTCATCAATTTTATTAGCATAGCTTATTGCTTCATACAGAAATAAGACATCCGATTTATATCTTCGGATGAAGTATTTTAAATTCGGAACTGCACTCGGATTACCCAAGCCCCGACAGTTCCAACTTATGACACTCATGGCTCTTGGCAGGCCTGGTAACCAGTGCCCGCCATTATAGAATTGACATCAGAACTATGGGTGAATTGCATGGTTATGTCATTTCCAGCAATAATTGTGGCTCCCCCAGTAACATCAGTAATAACAGTATTTTCGGCCACACTTTTAGTCAAGTCTAGTTTCCTTTCCTCTGGAATCCTTGCTTCTGTTCTAGATCTCTTCTTCACTACATTGCCCAGCATATTGCCTCATCAGAATTTTGTTTTTCTTCCTCAAGTAGAATGTTTTTTGTCGGAGTTTTGCGGCGAGCTTGATTCTTCATCGAAATTTTGGTAACAGGGATTCTATTGTTGGTTTTTTTACTAGCACTGTTTAGTTTGGCTGCTGCAAATTCAGGCTTGACTCCAGAGCTGATTCGCATTTTTCCTACAATCTAGTTCTTGGCTTCGGCTGCTTGAATTTTCAAGGCTGCAACATTTTGACTGATACTTTGATTTGTAACAGGTAGAATATCAGGAGGGAATCTTTTGCTTTCAGCACTCTTCAGCACTGTTGTAACAGATAGAGCATTGTTGTTTTCGAATTTATTTATTTGATGTTTAGGATTGATGTTTAGGTAGGAAAAACTTTGATAAGTTGTGTTTTCCAAATATTTTTTATCACGCACTCTTTATATGATCAACTTTTGTGTTTAGGGTTCCACCATCACTAGCTTGTTGTTTTCGAATTTATTTATTTGATGTTTGCCACTCTACTTCTTATTTTTTTTTTTAGAAGGCAAGAAATTATATTAACGGGAGAACAAAGGGGGTTCTCCAACCCGTATACACCGGATCCCAACTAAAATGATAAAGAAAATTACAAACCAAATTACCTTATGAGAGGAACAACACCGGATCCTTACAAAACTCATAAAAGGTATATTTGGGATGGGTAATCTTCCCACAATAAGACCACTTCCACACCAAAAGTTTGATGTTCCACACCGTATTGTCGACGTTCCAAGGTTCGTTCCGGAAACAAACTCCATTTCTAACTAACCATATAGCCCAAGTAATAGCTAACCCTAAACCCTAAACCCTAAACCCTAAACCCTAAACCTATCCTAATTGACTACATATTTAATAGTATTTGATATTTTTTATATTAATTTTTTAATATTATTAGTGAATAACAATTTAGTTAAGAATATATTAGTAATTGTATTTCTCTTTTATATGAAATAAAAAAATTAAATATATTAACTATCATTTTTAATAAATGTAATGTTTTTTTTAACTTTTCGGAATAATTTTTAACTTGTCGTAATTTTTATTGTAACTTTGAATACCATACTTTTTAGAAAGAAAAAACTTAGAGCAATGTCATTAAAAATCTTTAGTAATTTGTTATTTAGAATGATTGATTGTATAAATAAATTTACATTGACTTTAAAGATCAATTAAGCCTTATTTAAAACAAATAAGAAGTCCGTTATTTGTTTAAATCCCTGCCTATAAATTAAAGGGATTTTGATGCAAATCATATTCAAAATTCAAACTATTTAAAAATAGATATTATTTTATATTTTTAATAAATTAAAACAATATTATAATACAAAAATTATATTTTGACTGGTAATAAAATTCACATTGAGTATTAAATAAAATTTACTTTTATAAAAACTAAAATAAAAATAATATTTACAGAATAATGGTTAAATAAATAAAATTGAAAGAAAAAAAATTTAATTTTAAAACGAAATAAATTTTCAAAAAATAGAAAGCATTCTATAGCGTTTTTACAAGTAAAATATTCTTAAGCTTTGAAAATTTTATTTGCTTTGTCTATTTTCTAAAATGTATTTCAATATTTTTATAAATTTTAAGAAATAGAAGGTACAGTCATAATCTACTATTTCCTTCTAATTACTATTTTTTATAATAAACAATATATTTGATCAAACAAATATACTAATTATTGATTAAAATAAAAAATTTACACTTTTTTTTTCTTATAATAAATACATAGGGAGTATTATAGACAATGCCATCAATTAAAAAACAATTATTTTTTATTTTATTTTGAAAATAAATAGAGTATCTCTTATATGCAATTGAATATACTATTTTCTTGAGTTGAGGGAAATTTTAAATACTATAATATTTTTAAAATCTTAAAAGAATATTTCTTTAAATGGTTTTAATGATGTAATGATTAGGTTGGTTGACCGTTTAGATAATATTTACAGAGTACATTAATTCTAAATTAAAATAAAATAATAAATTACTGATTTGTTACCATACAAAAATAACATCCATGCCTATAAATTGAAGAGGCTTCAGATACAAATAATCATAACCAAAACTGAATAGAAAAACCAAAGCTAGATCCATCCATACTAATATTAAGATGTCGAGCCAGAAAACAGTTGCTGCAATATTAGTTTTGTGCATGATAATGACAACAACATTACATGCAAGTGAAATCGATGACGTTTCATGTCCAGAGGCTGTTTCAAATCTATTGCCATGTCTAACTTTTCTAACAGGATTTCCTCCACCAACACCATCTGCTGAGTGTTGCACTGGAGCTACTAATTTGTTCAATAAGGCTAACACAACTCCTATTCTGAGAAGTGTCTGCCAATGTCTCAAAGATGCTTCTACTAGGTTTGGAGTTAAACCTGACAGGGCTGCTCAACTTCCACAACTTTGTCACATTAATTTGTCTTTTACAATTAGTCCTACCGTTGATTGTAGCAAGTATGTTGTTTCTATTGCCTTTTTTTTATTAATTAATTTATACTCACAAAAAATATTTGTTTTTAATTATTATTCTAATTTATTTGTTTTAATTTTGTCCAGGATTCAATAATTCTACATTAGTGAAGAAGACTTAAAGAACTATATGGAAGAGCTTTTATTTTGTTGATGTCCTAGAATGAAGATTAAGATTATATCAATAAGTACTGTGAAAAATTATTTAGTTTTAGTGAAATTTATAAATAAAAAATAAAATTTATTTTAATATTTTATATTGAAGTGTATATTGCTTGATGTTTGGGAAGTTGAAAGTATGTTATTTACGGAAACATATTATAAAAAAGTATTAAATAAAGTGTGAGTTCAATTTTTTTAAATAAAAATAAGATAATATATTGCTGAATAGTGTTATAGAGGTTCATGGTAAATATAATATTAACAATATTTTATTTATTAAAAAATAATTTGTTAATGAAAGGTTGGTTTAGCTGATGATAAAGATTATGCAAATATATTAAACTTCTATTTTAAGAAAAGGAAGTAGGCATGACAATTGGATGAATTACAGACAGTTTTTATCTTCTCCAAATTTAAATTTAAATTTTTAAACAAATTTAATTGATACATTAAGTACCAAAAAAACCGTTCCATTATTTATATTCCTAGAAGTTTAAACTCTGCTGCCATTAATTTTGTTGGAGTTGGGCATAGAGAAGGAGATTGTATATGGTTGGGGACTTATCCCACCATGAATGTTGATGTTCTTCAGTTTGAATGGAAACTATCTTTCCATCCAAGAATTTTTTTTTATATAAACAACTTGAAATAAAAACCGCAACAACGAACACGAATCAAATAATCACTACACCTATTTAATAGCATGTTTTGT
The DNA here is from genome assembly GCF_029867415.1 of Vicia villosa. NCBI lineage: Eukaryota > Viridiplantae > Streptophyta > Magnoliopsida > Fabales > Fabaceae > Vicia > Vicia villosa. The sequence goes on from NW_026705327.1 coordinate 663,442, forward strand.
TTGTTTTTAATAGCGCTTAAAAGTACTATTTATCACACCGCTATTGTAAACATTTTTTGTTTAATAGCACTTTTAAAACGCTATTAAACTACCGGTTTTTAATAGCGTTTTTTTTAAAGCGCTATTGAAGTATGCATTTTGTGTGGTTTTGATATGATTTTGATAGCACTTTTAAACTAAGTGCTATTAAATGGCACAAGTTTGATAGCGTTTTCAAACAAAGTGCTAATATATGATTCATTATTAGAAGATTCACACAAAAACTCTACGTTGCATGAAGATGGTATTTCTACCTTGCATGAAAAGAATGAGGGAACACAGTAATGGCTTGGGTGTTATCACATGTGACCACCTCCTCGTGATTAGTTAGTCAGATTTATGGTTAGACTATATAACCACTTTTGTAACTACCTTTCTCTCATTCGATTCAATGCAAGTTTCACTCTTTCTTTTTCTCTCTCTCGAATTCTTGTTCATTGCACTGCTTCAATGGTGATTTTGATTTGCTAAGATTCATGTTTGATAGCGTTCTTCAAAAGTGCTATTAAATTAGGCAAAACAAAATATCAAATTTAGCGCAGCCAATAGTACAAATTAAAATATTTAAACTTTGACAACATATTTAATGTTCTAAATGATCAAAACTAATCAATAAACTTTGTAATGAAATAAACGAAACGAGTTTGGGGTGCGTACTAGTGTTTCTATTATTCGACACGTTCTCATATTTTGTAAGTAGAGAAAACCCAAATTTAGTCAAAACAGATTTTTAATGAATACCTGTATGTATGGATTATAATGCCATGCACTGTAGCTAACAAGAGAATTTCAGGAGAAAGCACAAGGAGTATCGAAACAAAGATCAAAGCCAAGAACAACAACAACAAAAACCTCTAGATAAAAAACCAACCCCATCCATACTCAAACAAAACTATAAAAAATGAAGCAACCGAAAAATCAGCATCATGAATGACACACCAAATCAAAATAGAACCATTTAAAACTAAATCAAAATATCTTACTTTTAATTAATAAATTCTTTTAATTCTAACTCAACTACCAAAATATAATTATACATATCTTTGAATCTGAATCATTTGTACTTAAGTGGTAAGTCTGCTAAGTTCCACTACTTTTTTAATTAATTATCCGCCGTACAATTTCACTTTTCACACATATATAAAGTTAAGACCTCACTTGACTTGAATATATTTTGATGAGGACAAATATATTAAATAGAACATAAAAGACTACTTCATAATCAAGCTTTGGACTAAGTAAAATTTTTTTTATCAAACTTGATATTCATCAAGAAGTATAAAACAATTCAATACACATGCATATCTTAAAATGTTCAAGGTCTTTATTGAATTTCAACCATCTAAACTTTGATTTTAATTCTTTCATCTTTAAACCATTTTAGTATTTGAAACATGTAGTTCTATCAAATGTTGTGATATATTATACTAAAATATCGTAATAATTCAACTGATATAAATAAATATTTTATTTATAAATTATAAAATAATTTAAAAAATTAAAATATCAAATAAAATACATTAAAATACAATGGCCTTACATAAAACTAAAAAACATCAAAAGAAAATTAAAAAATAATATTAAAATGTGGTACTATATTTAATGATAGTCACAATCATACTTTAAATGGTTATTATTATAAATGAGATAAACAATATATAATTAAATAATTAAATAAAAAAGGAAAAAAATTAGGGTTGGGGGAGAAAAGTAATATTAGTAAACAAATTTTCTATCTAGAAATTAATTAATTTTTTCTATTTTAATTAATAAACATGAAACTATATAATAAAAGAAATTTATTTATTTATTCTATTTTTTAATTAATAAACATGAAAGAACAAATGTTCTCGAAACGAGATTACAAAAAAGGGGTTGTTCTGGACTGACCCAGTTATTCTAATTGGGCCAATTCACTCGTTAGCTTAAGGCATTATGGTCCATACACGCGGTAGCCTTCCCGGTCCACTCCGAGAAAACTCAAGACGTAACCAAGCACGCTGAAGCCTCGTGCTCGAGCCACGACTAAATATTCACGTTTCCTGGCCGAACGCCTCGCATGGGTCCTCAAAAGATGGAGTCCTTTTCATAGAACTGCCATATAAATAGTCTCTAACCCTAGGGGGCAAAGTAATCATTTTCTGACCCAAAATCTCTCACTTTTCTGTTGTACCTTGTTGTCCAAACACTTACTTTGGCATCGGAGTGCCTTGCAGGTAGAGTTGTCAAAATGGGCTAGCCCATATGGGACGGTCCGCCCGGCCCGAAAAATCATAGGGCTTGGGCCTTAAAATGAGAGTCCATATTCTTAAGGGCTTTTTTAGCCCAGCCCTAAAAAGCCCGTAACCCATTAGGGCTAGCCCATATGGGCCATGGGTAGCCCAAAAGGCCCGCACAAATATAAATTTTAAAAATTTATATTAGTTTTATATTGTGTTACTCCAAAATAAAACATTGATTTTTCTCACTTCACTAAATTTTGTTTCTATTATATTCAATCTTTCTCTTTTAAATATTATACATTAATATAATCAACATTATTTTCTCGTATTCTAGTAGTTTCTCTTATATTAAATATTTGAGTATTATTTTCTACAATTTAAACATGTAGTGTATTTAAAAACACATTATAGTATTTATAAAAGATAATATAGTACTTAAAAATGTATTATGTTTAAAATAATATAATTTTTTATTTAATTTATAATAAATATAATGGATTTTTTATTTTTTATTTTTTTATTGAAAAAAGCTCGTTTAGGGTCGGGTAGCCCGAAGCACATCTAGGGCCGGGCTCGGGTAGTAATTTTGAGGCCTATATTACAATAGGGCTTTTTTGGCCTAGCCCTAAAACACCCAGGCCCATCAGGACCGGCCCTAAATGGGCCGGGTAGCCCATTTTGACAGCTCTACTTGTAGGTACAACCACCTTTTTTCTCTCAACCGTCCCGAAATTCAAGTTTCACCGTTGCTGGCCACTTGTTCTGCTCGGAAAGATCAGTGGCGCCGTCTGTGAGAAATCATCAGCTCCCCCGATTCGTTTCTTGCATTTCTTGACCATTTCTTGCCCCGACAAGAATTCAGTGCTACATATTTCGTCCAAAAGATCCTATTGACAACACATTATGTAACAGACAGTTGACGTGTGAATTAGGTTAACTTTGTTAACCCTAATGTATTTCTAAAAAGCCCAAGGCTGCTTATAAAAAGACCTGCAATCCTAATTTGGAACGCAGACAGAAGATTATATTTGTGAAGAACGGCTGTTTTGTAACTGGCTCGTGTGATCCAAACAATTATCATGTTGATAATCGTTGTGGAGTAATTTGTTTTTTTTTTGTTACTTGTGATCCACGCTATTATCTTTGATAATTGCATTGGAGATAATTTATGTTTTAGTTATGTCACTCTAAGCTTTTAAGCACGAGTGTGTGTCTCTTGATTGAAGCTTTTAAGCAGATCAAGGTGTGTCTTTGAAGAGTGTCTTCTATCTGTAATTGTTTATTGTGTATGTGTATCACTGCTGTGATTGAGGGGGAGTGGAATGGAGATATTCCATATCTAGGTAGAACTTAGGTAGAAGGGTCATTGGGTAGTGATTAAGTGACAAGTTGTAAACTGAGAGTTTAGCTCTAATATGATACTGCTAATAGTGGACTTTATCCCTGGCTTGGTAGTCCCTAGAGTAGGTTATTTGAACCTAACTGGATAAACAATTTTGTGTGTTCTTTATTGTTTTATGTTGTTTATTATTATTGTCTGTGTTGCGTAATTGTAGATGTCATAACATCCAGTTTAACATGGAGTGTGTATTAATAGAATTTTCAGTTAAGGTTTTATCTTGATATGTCACATGTAATCAAAATGAAATCTAATGGTTGTAAGAATTTCTACTTTTGACGTCAAAGTTCTTGTTTTTGAATTTATTGTATCATTTGCGAGTACCCTTTTTACTATTTCTTTATAATTTCATTGCCTATAAAAAATAGTTGTTGGTTCAAACTCACTCACCCATGCTCTAGTAGATCATATAATTGCACTATAATATCAAGCGTAATGCATTATCCTAGAAATAAAATTATAAAATACAAATCATTTTAATAAAGTGTGCTTAATATGTGTTCAAAAATCTCAACCAAAATAAAAAATAAAAATAAACTTAAGCTACAAACATATAGTTCGAGAAGAAATTGAATGCTAGAAACTCAATAAAAAGATATATTTTTTTTGATACGATCAATAAAAAGATATTGTTTTCATACATTATTTTGTGTAATAGTCATTTACATTGATAACAATTATATTTGTCAAACTATTTAAAATTTAAACCATTTAGATTAATTATAATTATTTTAAAATTCATCTATAAGATTATTTTCCTATAAATTGGACCTTTATTCAAACCTTAAAAACTTGATGTTGAATCAATGTTTTTTTTAATAAAGGAAAATATTATATAAATTTTTTATGAGAAGTCTTGGAGGTCATAAACAAAGCCTTGAAAAAAAAGTAAAGTAGTAAACTATAAAGTAAAAAAAAAAAAAAAAAAATTTGTAAGTCCTGTTAGAACGTGGTTTTAAACAAGTATTATAGACAAAATATTTAGAAATTTTCTTAGATTTTGGGAAAAACTTTGATGAGTAGTGTTTTCCAAATATTTTTTATCATGCACTCTTTATATGATCAACTTTTGTGTTTAGGATTCAACCATCACTAGCTTGTTGTTTTCGAAATTATTGATTTGATGTTTTGATGGCTAACCGATTTGTAAATCGGCAATTTTTCTCATACTTTGTTATATTTGTGAAACTTGTGATCAGTGAGTGGTGATAATATAGAGTAAGGAACATGAAATTACAAGTTATATTTGAGTTGGGACAGAATTGTAACAACGAAAAAGTTAGAAAGAAATTGATGGAAATGGATAGAAATAGGGCGCCACACTTTTTATATGAATAAGAAAGGATGATAAGCCTTAGTGAAGATCACCACAAGAAACTTGGTTTCTTGATTTTTTTTTAATAGGCAATGGATTAAAAACCGGAGTAAAAGGGATACTCCTCCCAACATACAAAGAGGAAAACTCCTACGTCTCAAAACACGAGAGCGGGAGGATATTCCAAATATAAAAGTTACAAGAGTTTACTCTAATATAGAAAGAATTAAGCCATCTCCAAGCTTTGTCCACGATCTCCGACCAACATTGAGTGAAACTAAAAATTACATCTTTGAAAACAACGGCATTCCTCGATAACCAAATGTGCCAAACCGTTGAAAGCCACACCACCGCCCCAATAACTCTATACTTTACACACCGAATCTTATCGCAATTATGGAAGAAGTTCACAAATTCCTCTCTAGTCAAGAATGAAGAGACTCCAACCCAATCATAGACTTTCCTCCAAATTCTATTAGTCACTACACAATCAACGAATAAATGCCGGTGTGACTCATCCTTCGTTAGGCACATAGCACATCTAGCATTGATGCTCTCTCTTAAAATGCCCCTTTCGACCAATAAATCTTTAGTTGCTAGTTTATTAATAATGCATCTCCATCCAAAGAAAAGAATCTTCGAAGGAACCTTAATATTCCAAAGATGAGATAATGCTCTAACCGTGAATATGTCAAGCGGCGGACTAGAGAGTTTCTCTTTAAAACGTTTATAACACGAACTCACCGAGAAAACTCCGCTTGGTTCCTTGCTCCACCGAAAAGAATCTTCCACGCCTCTCTGAACAAGCAGTTGGCGCTGCTGCAACTCCGAGAGTAAGTCGGACAGAAGAGCTGCCAGCCTCGTTTCATCCGGTCCGCCGCCCCGTCCGACCGATTCTGCACTGACTGCATCATCAACAGAAGCAGCAGCATGAATCATTTTTTCCAGATCCCACGTCCAGTTTCCAGCACTGTTGTTGGCCATGGTGCTGCTGTCCGGGTCATTGGACAAAGATCCTGCAAGAGAAACAACAGCTAGGTGGTTTTCGGCATAACGAAATAGCTCCGAATATGCTTCAATAAGTTTTTGATTGCCGGTCCAGCAAGCATACCAAAATGGTATGTCATTACCGCTCCGGACCTTGCACTCTACTGCCCCGGCAAAATGGTTGTTGTCTAGCCTCTCGTAATTGTCGGAAATTAAGATATCCCTCCACCAAATTGAGTCTTTTTTACCCACCACCGAACAATCCCCTATTAACACCTTCGCCTTCACATTATCGTATCTATCCTCTAAAAGATCCCTCCAAACCGCCTCCTTCTCCGTTAGAATCCTCCACTTCCATTTACTAAGTAACGCCGCATTCATAATTTCCACGTGCTTCACACCTAACCCTCCTTCGTCTCTAGATTTGCAAATCGTGTCCCAACTTACCAAATTAACCGTTTTTCTAAGCTCGCACCCTCCCCAAAGGAAATTCCTTTGAATGGCCACAACGTCTTTCAACACTTTCTTAGGCGCTTTATAAAAGGATAGGGAGTATAAAGCCACCGCATTAAGAACCGAGTTGATCAACACCACCCTACCCGCCAAATTAAGATGAAATCCTTTCCACACGGCCAATCTTTTTTTCATCATTGATAACAAATCTCTCCACATCACAAGCTTCCTAGGATCTCCCCCCACCCTCACTCCGAGAAATTTAAACGGTAAGCTTCCGACTTTACACGTGAGAAAGGTTGAAGCGGCTTCTAAAAACCATTGGTCCAAGTTGATACCATAAAGATTACTCTTATGAAAATTAATGCGGGACCCGGACATCAATTCGAAACCTCTAAGAATAACCTTCACACTCCACAAATTAGCGGCATCTCCCTCGGCTAAAATAATCGTGTCGTCCGTGAATTGTAAAATATCCACATCCTTCTCGCCATTTATCTTAAACCCACGAAATTCTCACACTTCTTTAGATTTCTTCACTAGAGCCGTAAGGACCTCCATGGCTAGCACAAACAAGAAAGGAGAGAGAGGATCCCCTTGTCTAAGGCTTTTCTCCACTCTAAAATCCTTAGTAGTACTACCGTTAACAAGAACGGATAAAGAATTAGAGAATACACTTCCCTCCATCCACCTCAACCACCTATCACCAAAGCCCATTTTTCTTAAAGTGAACCGCAAGAAATTCCAACTTATCCTATCGTAGGCCTTTTCAAAATCCACCTTTAGTACCACACAATTCCTCTTTTCCCTCATAGCTAGATCAAGAATCTCATTCACCACTAGGACACCATCCAAAATATTTCTCCCCGGAATAAAATCCGATTGATTCCTCGAGACCAACTTACCAACCACCCTTCTTAATCTTGCCGCCGTCAACTTTGCTAGAATTTTATATAAGCTTCCCACTAAACAAATTGGGCGATAATCCTTCAAGGATTGCGGATTGGAAATCTCTTGGAAATCTCTAACAAAGTTTAAGACATCCAATTTTATCACCTCCCACGATAACTTGAAAAATTCTAAAGAAAAACCGTCCGGGCCGGGACTTTTATTCCCATCACAAGACCAAACCACCTCCTTCACCTCATCTTCCGAAAATGAACACTCCAAGGCCAACCTATCCTCCTCGGCCAAACATTTCAACTCAAGACCCTCCGGCACCGGTCTTCCATAATCATCTTCCATGAATAAGTCTTGAAAATAGTTTCTAATCTCCCCCTTAATGTTTTCTACTCCTTCCACCAATCCCTCTTTACCTTCCAACAAAGAGATCGCATTCCGTCTTTGTCTATCTTTGATTGCATTGTGAAATTTTTTTGAGTTTTTGTCCCCTTCCATCAACCAAAGACTCCGAGATTTTTGCCTAAGCATAGCTTCTTTAACATTCAAACTATGCCTAATATCCTTGCCAACCTCTCTTCTTTCAACAACCAAATCTTTAATATCTCCCCCAAGATTGTCCACCATTAACCTATCCAACTCATTCATTTTGTCCACCTCTTCCTCCACCTTAAGATCTATCCAACCAAACACCTCCCGGTTCCAAACCCTCAATTTTCCTCGTAATCTTTTAAGCTTCTCATAAAAAACAAAATCCCCCCTTCCTTTAACAATTAGCTTCTCCCATTCAACCTTGATAAACGCCTTAAAATCCTTGTGCTTATACCAAACATTATTGAACCTAAAAGGTTTAGGACCCCAATCAACTTTTCCCACATTCAACCGAATAGGCGTGTGATCGGAAATATCTCTTTTGTCGATTCTTTGGTCTATCACTTCCCAAATATCCATCATATTCCTCGTAACAAGGAAACGATCTAGCCTACTCATAGCCTTCCCATTATCTTTGAACCAAGTAAATCTACCTCCTACACAATTAACATCAATCAACTCCATATTCTCCACGAAGCTAGCGAACTCTCCCATCCCCCTTCGATCACGCGTGCTGCAAACTCCCTCACCCTCTTCCTCATTCAGCACTTCATTAAAGTCTCCGGCTATGCACCACTCCTCATTCCCACGTCTATTCTTCAACGATAATAGATCAGACTACACCGAAATTCTTTCCCTCCTACTACATGGGGCGTAAACATTGACAACGTTGTAACTATTACCTTTCCAAAAAATGTTAATTCCCACAAATCCTTTCCCACGAAAGCTGTGATTTACCGTCAATGCACCTTTTTTCCACAAAATAACCATCCCGCCAGCCGCTCCTACAGAATTGCTAGCGGTCCATTCCACCTCCTTCACACCCCAAAAATCCCTTGCTAAAGAGTCATTAAACACTCAGACTTTGTTTCTTGCAGAAAGCAAACATCTATCTTGTTCAATTGAATTAAGTAGCTGACCCTCTTCCTTTTAGAAGAGATGCCTCCTCCCCTTATGTTGTAGGACATAAGATTCATAAAAACAGATTATTGGCCTCCTTCTTACCCAACGAAATCTCCTTGTCTCTCTTTTCTAAAATCTCCACATCCTTCTCAACCTCACCATCTTCCTTCTCGCTCACCACCCACAATCTAGATATAGCAGACCACACCTTCCTCCCCACTTCTGACACACCCAAAGCCCTAGCATTACTACGGACTATATCAGAATCAGTAACTAAGTTGCAGAAGGATAGGGACTCACCAGCAAAAATCCGCTCTTCAATAGAATCAGAGACAGAGCACAGTGTAGGACATGTCTTCTTTCTGATAATTTTCCTCGAACCGATATTCTTGATGATGGACGCCGTCATTGATACCTCCTCTCTCAGATTTCGCACCGGCTTTTTCTTCCTCTTGATTTTTGATTTCTGATCTGAGCGACGAATATTGGTACATGCTTGGTCAAAAGAAATGAATTCAGGAAAGTGGGCCCCTTTCGTCTCTCGTCCAGCTGGCCCATCTTCACTCAAACAAATTTTTTTGGGCACGACTCCGTCACCATGTTCCCCTCTGTGGCTTTGTCTTTGGGCCTCTAGATCCACACGATCCCCTGGCCCACTTTCACCCAAGCTCTTATTAATGCCCAAACACTCAATAGCCGCTTCTCCATCCGGCCCACTATGATTTGGGATATGGCCCACATAAGAAGAAAAAGGTATAGACTCCACCACTCTGCTAGTAACCGTATGACTTCCCCTATCATCATCAGACGTGTCACCAAAAAAGGACATATCCGCCTCTACAGTGCCTACCCCTCCTTTCTCGAGTAAGTCAAAAGCAACCTTTTTACTTTTAGCTGCCACGGGCTCCTTATTATACGCAAATATCTGGCTAATGCTGCGGATATCATCCTCAATGTCAATACACACATTCCTAGATACATCACCATCATCTGCAGCATCTCTGTCCTTGATACCTGGGCTTCCTTGGTTAATGTCCACTAAACCTTCCAACGAGTCATCCCCTGATTCTGAGAGAAACGTATCATCTTCCCCACCGGTTTGCCTTCTTGGGAAGCTGATAGAACGCAGCCCATGGTCTTCAATCAAGCTCACCGTAAAATCATTCCCACCAATAATGATATTCATAGTGCCATCCACTCTGATCTTCCATTTTGTAATAATGCATATCCTAGCCTCATCCATGATGATGCCCGATGAAGTCTCTCCATCGCAACAAACAAACGTTCCTCTACTGTTAGCAATTGATAAGATCAGAATATGGTCCAATCCAGAACCAAAGGAGCAAAGCTCTAAAAATAACACAAAGTGTTTAACAAAATTCAACTTGCTTTTCATTCATACTTAGCTCCCTATTTATAGGTAAAAGGTAGCTTACAATAATATCTCAAGAAATTCTACAACTTCAGCCCACTAACTAGTTAATAATGGTTTGAAAAAGAAAAGTCACACACTTAAAGGTAGTGGAGAAAGTGGATATTTATTGCCTTGATGAATAATAGCAATTTATAGCCACCTTGATTAATGCATCCCACCTTTCTCTTTCTCCTTCATTCAAAGTTTGACCTATTGATTTCTTGAGCTCATTATTTACCTAGAAACATGAAAGTCACGAAATTTCTAAGCTTTAATAGCTTTAGAATATCTACTTAATATAAATCCAATGAAGTCATGATGGCAACCCTAGCCACATGTCTTCTTGGTGTTGCACCCCAAAATTTGCCCTCTTTATTTGAGCCATAAGTTAATAATAACGTTTATTTCGTCATCCAAAAATGGAAGAAAAATAATAAAGAGTTCTTGAGGTGCTAAGGAAGTAAAGTGTGAAAGAATGGTTTAAACGGTGAAAGTACGAGAAAATTCATAAATACTATTTGAAAGGTGATATGAGCTAAGTTCCCGCTTTGTCCCCACTGTTTCGACGAGATCTACAACTTTCGTGTTCGGCTCGGGAGCCAATTCTTTGAGGAAGGTCTTCAGATTGGCAAATTACTTGAGGTTTTGCAGTGAAAAATAGTGTTGAATGTAGGGTTTTGCGCCTCAGAAAATTCATATCTCCTAATCTGTTCGCTGGATTCGCTTGAAAATTTAACTGGAGCTCCGTGGCATCATTACCAAGATTTCATATGTTCGGACCGAAGGCCAAATATGCATGGAAAATTCCCAGAATTTTAAAGATCGTCGTGTCGTTTCGGTAAAAAGTGTGTTTTCGGGTATGTCGCGCCGAGTTCGAAAATTCATAACTTCTTCGATTTTTATCGTATGAAGTCCATTCCGGCGGTATCCTCTCAGAAATTTTGTTAGCTTCGATTCTTCGTCACACATGCTTGTTCAGATTCTGAGCCGAAGATAGGGTTTTATCGAGTTCTTTGAGCAGTACGCACAAAATTTCGCATAGTCTCGCCAGATGAATCGACGTTTCTCGTCATTCAAACAGGCGTATTTTCTTCATCGCTTATCGGATTGAGGTGATTCTCGCGGCGACGAGTCACAAATTTGGTCATCTTCATAATGGCATCGGTTTGTTCCGGAATTCAGAGCCGAACCTAGTTTCCTTAAAAACAAGCCAAAATGAGACGCACCGAGGGCAATTTGGACATTTCGCGTTGACACTATATAAACGTTTTGCTCTTCACAAATCGGGAGGACTCTCATAATTTCAATTCACCAATTCTTCACAAACATCTTCCCTCAATTCTCTCTCAATTCTGATAGATCAAAACCACAAATCACATAAAACTTTCATAAAAAATTCATCAATCTTCATCAAGATCAAGAACATGGATTGAAGAATCAAGATCGAAGTTCAAAATTTTCATCCTCTCCTCTTTGCATCTCGCGCGCCCTCACTCTCTCTCCCTCCGGATTTCGTTCGAGTTCGTGTCGCGTTCGTGTCGTGTTCGCGTTCGGATCGTGTTCGTGTTCGCGCTTCGGTTAGATCTTCATTCGGTAAGCTTTCGGATCTTGAATTAAGTGCTTAATTGTTGATTATATGCGAATTCGGATCTAGATCTACCTTATTCTTGATTAATTGATGGTTGATGATGATTGATCGGTGAATTTACTCATCTTTTGCTCGAATTAGTCGTGTTCATGTGAATTGTGATTGGATCTAATGTTGTTTGCATATAATTGTTGCTCATTGATGACGAATTGTGATATTCGTGTTCGGATCCGCAATTATTGGATGATTTTGTGTGCCTAATTGTTGATGCTCATGTGTGTTACTTGTGTCGCACTCAAAGTGTTTGTACAAATGCATGTGGTGTACTTTTGTTTGATATTTGCTTGGCTCGACGCGTCGCACTTTTGCATAATTAGGATAATTTTACTTGTGGACTCGTGCTTAATTCATAATTTGATGTTTGCTTGTGATAATTGCTTATGGAACGATTTTGGATTGAGTGCGAATGGCTCCGAGGTCCTAAAAAGGCTTTAAAATTGGTTTTGCTGCACCAGGAACCGGGTTGTCCCAGGCGGGAACCGGTTCCCACTCAATCCAAAATTGCTGATTCTCTGGTTTTTAGTACCAGGAACCGGGTTGTCCCTAGGTGGGAACCGGTTCCTGCGTTGTTTTTGCCCCTGTGTTTGTGTGCCAGGAACCGGGTTGTCCCTATGTGGGAACCGGTTCCCAGAAACTTGAAATGTGCTTGCCTCTGTGATTTTGTACCAGGAACCGGGTTGTCCCTTGGTGGGAACCGGTTCCCAGTTTCTGCCTCTGGTTTTTTGTATGGGGAACCGGGTTGTCCCTAGGCAGGAACCGGTTCCTGAGTGCAATTTTTGTGTTTTTTCCTTTTAACTTCTATCTTGCATAACTTTTTCCTCGTAACTCCGATTTGCTCGTTCTTTATATCGTCGGAAAGCTTATGAGATGTACTATCTTACTAGATGCTTGATTTTCATTAATTTGTAGATCATTCACGTTTGTTTTCTCTTTGATTTTTCATTGTCCATTTCATGTTTACCTTACTTGTCAATTTCCTTTCGTTTTATGGCAATAACGCAATTCCGATTGCGATGTTTGTTATCTCTAACTTGTGTGTTAGTGTACGAGGCTTTTGGATAGTCGCCGATCAATGCTCATTGCTTGAGTGTTCCGCTTTACTTGCGGACCACGATTTCATCCGTTCCCTTTGTGTTCTCATCCTGGAGAAACATGTCTAATACTCTATATCTCCTTGTGTGGTTTGCTTGTTCCTCTTGCAGGTGTATTGTGATTATGCTCGACGCGCATGTCGACCTTTGTGCGCTTTATGACTAATCGGTGTGCTGACCATTGGCTTTTGCTTTGCTAGCTCGCTCGCGGGATTCTACTTTCTTCGACTTGCTTCACTTAGTTTACGGATCATCATCCGTTTGGTATTGATTCCGTTTCATTTTATTTCTCTCGCACTTTACCGCTTTCTCGCATCATCCTATAACATGAGAAGTAGGACCTAGACATTCATCTGGCCAAGCCCTCGAAAGAGGCTCTGTTTTTGTTGGTGTGTTTACATTTGTGCTTTGCGACAGGGAGTCACGGTGTAATAAGTCCTATATGGCACTCCGTTAAGTCCTCATGGAAGGCATGCGGAAAGGGTAAGCAATCAACCCCCGCCTAGTCTCATCGAGTCTGTTCAGTATGCGCACGCTACGCGTCGATCGCTTCTGAACCTGCACAAGATCTTGTTATCGAGTATGTCAGGAAAAGGGTTCATGTAGCCGGACCCCCGCCTTTCTTATAGCTCGCGTCGCTCGACGTTGATGCTCGGTGTACCCACGCACCGTTTTCCTTTACGATCCGTGACGGCTTGGTTGCTGAGAGGGGTCCACCCTCTTGTTTATGGCCCGATCATTTTCGCGAGGTCTAATGCTTGGTTGACTTGGGTTGAGCTTCTCCCCTTGGCTATGACGGGACCGCATTTCTACCACTCGGTCAGTACCGCTGGTTTGTTTGCTTTACGAGCGGATGCTCGTTTGTGTGATATTCTTGTGTGCTTCCCATTTTCCCTTGTTGGTTGATAGCTTAGCTTAGACTTGTACCCTTTGTATGATAACATTAGGTAGCAAGCTTTCCCCCTTAGCTTAGGTTTTCCTCATGCATTCTTTAAAACACAAACCACACTCTTTGATTTTCTTTTCTTAAGAGCTTGTTATTTCCGCTCCATTCCCAGCATAAGTCTCCAAAGGTCGAGCAGCGGAGTGTGAATGTAACTCGTTCACCTAAAAAAAAACAAAACAAACAGAAATTAGTTAGCCGAGCTACGGTAGCTCTGATTCTGCAAAACAGATACGTAGGCAGCGGGGTAGGGCCCGTGCGAGCATAATCCTTTCTTTTCCCTACATTTTGCATTCATTTTAGTCCAGATTAGCGTAGATTTATTACACACCCATAGATTTAGACACATGCGTGGATACCATCGAGTACGATGGGCGTGAGGGGTGCTAATACCTTCCCCTCGCGTAACCGACTCCCTTACCCTTTTTCTCTGGTCGTGAGACCGTTGTTTTGTTTTGTGGTTTGCTGGCATTCCCTTCCTTTTCTGGATAAATATGTTAGTGGCGACTCTGTTAATTTTCGCGGTAGCGACAGCTGGCGACTCTGCAGGGGACGTCTTGACCTGTTGCTGATCCGGACCTAGCGAGTCGATCCTAGCGCTTGTGTGTTTATCATTGGGTGCTTTTACTGCTTTGCATATTTTACATGTTTGCATTGCATCCTATGTGCGCTTTTACTTTTCTGTGGGTGGGTGTTTCAAGAGGTAAAAGGCCCAATACCCAGGCTATGAGTGATACCATAGGAACAAGGACTAGAGTGGCCGTGACGGACAGAAGGCGTATGCCTGATTGATCTGATCACGTATCCACGGGCAGAGCTTGGTGGAATGAGGCAATATCGTATGATAACGCCTACATTCGATCCTCTGTTGGCTTTTTGACCCACCTTGGCCTAGATTTACCCGTGAGTGGGGGGGAATCAATCATTGCTTAACAGGTACATTGTTGGTGACCGCTGTTCTTGTTCGTGGGTTACCGCTGTTCTTGTTCGTGGGTTACCGCTGTTCTCGTTCGAGTGTACTATTGTTCCTGTTCGTGGGGTACTATGGTTCTGGTTCGAGTGGTGATTTGTGTTCTATTCCAGTGTACTAGTGACTATGGGCTTTGGTTCCGTGAATTGACATTCCATGTTCCAATGGTATACCATCTGGGGGCCGAATCTTTGGCTCTGTATTATGTGTGTTACCGGCAGTCCAGAATGCCTGGTGGGCGGCAACAAGTCCCACCACTTTGCATCATAGCATATTTATTTCCCAAAAGAAATGCAAAAAAAATGTACATAATAATAAGCATTTGCATGTCATATTTTTCAGGGATATTCAGGAGTTCACCCAAGCTGAAGATGGACATTTTCACTGATACTATCAAAGAACGCACGAGGCATACCAGAGCTTACAAGATTTCGGGTATTGATGTTTCGGGATTGATTGGTTTGAGTTCTCGGTTGGAAGGGGAGGTTCTTCGTGACTTCAACCATGATTATGGCAATTTGCTCTCCATCCTCAATACATCTTTCGATCCAATGGCTTTGATCACCTTATTTCAGTTCTATGATCCGCACTTGAGATGTTTTACATTTCAAGACTATCAACTGGTGCCAACACTCGAGGAGTTTTCTTACATACTCAACATACGGATCACTGATGATGTACCTTTTGTTCAGGTTCCCGAAGTCGTGAGATTTGAAAAAGTAGCTGAAGCTCTTCACATGGGTATAAAAGAGGTGGAAAGAAATTGGAAGTCATCGGGCGGTGTTTCTGGTTTCTATCTTTGCTTTCTGATTAGTAAGGCTGAGGATACGGCTAAAAAGGAGCAGTGGGTTGATTTTAGTCGTTTGCTTGCTATCATGATCTATGGTATTGTCTTATTCCCATCAAGAGAAAACTTTGTGAGTTTGGCGGCGATTTGTGTCTTTATGAACAAAAACCCCGTTCCAACGTTGCTTGCGGATGCTCTTTTTTCGATCCATGCGAGAAGTAAGAAGGGAGGATATGTTGTTGGTTCTTGTCTTCCATTGTTGTATCGGTGGTTCATGTTGCATTTGCCGGTGAGAGGACCTTTTGTGCTCAAGAAGAGTTCCCTTAAGTGGTCAGATAGGATTGTTAACCTTACATCTTATGATATCAGGTGGAACTATTGTGTGGGGAAGGTTTGGAGCATCATCACTAGTTGCGGTCAATATCCCAACGTTCCTCTCATGGGAACCAGAGGTTGTATTAGTTACAATCCCACGCTCGCCTATCGTCAATTGGGATATGCAATGGAAAAGGCTCAGAATGATGTAGAAGCGTTTGAATCAGTGTACTTTGCTGATGGTAAAGATCCTCTGGAGCTAGAAAAGATAGCATATGCTTGGACTAAAGTTCACAAGAGAGATCAAAATACTTTGAGCAAGAAAGTTCCTATTGCCATGGGTCCTTACCGAAAGTGGGTTGAAGCAAGAGTGGCAAATCTATTGTTGCCATTTGCGAGGTCACGCCCATTGTATGAGCAACCTCCCACGGTTTTATCGGATACAGTTGCGGCTGAACTCTATATTCAAACCGAAGCGGACAACATCAAGCTGAAATCAAAGGACCGAGAGGTTGGCTTGGAGAGGTATTTTCAAGATCGCGAAAAGGCGGAGTTGGCTCGTAAGCTCAAACATGCGCAAGGTGAAGGTTCAAGCATGACACATGCTCAAAGGCGATCTCATGACTTGATGGAAGAAAGCTTATACCGAAAACAACAGGAATGTGCGAAGTTGTGAAGGTCCGAAAACAATAGCAAGAGAAGGATGCAGGATTCAGAAAAACAATTGATGGAAGAAAAAGCCAAGTCCGCTCGACTTGAAGAAGAGCTCGCAAGCCTCCGATCCCAACGGAGAGGAAATGGAGGAGCTCATCCGATTACCAGGCGATCCTAGTGTTGCCATGGAGTTGATTTGCTGTTTATTCTTGAGGTTTGGAACCCATGTCCAGGATTGTTGGATGGGGTCGCATTTTGTTATATTTTGGATTTCTTTTGTATGCCGTATGAGCACTTCGTGACGGTTATGTGCCATGGTTGTGTGAATTCAAATTCTCAGTTATGTTTGAATGAAATATGCTCAGTTTGATGAATTATTCTCATGTGTGGATTGCTGTTCAAATATATTTTGTATCAAGGTTGCTATGTCCTATCTGAAAGTGGGATGAACTCTTGGATACCTGAAAGTTGACAAACATTTCATGCATATCATTTATATATCATACATGTCATATATTTGCAGGTTTTGCAGGCCTTATATCTTATGTCTCGCTGTTTTGTTACCAGAAGGAGTTCTAAGACGGCTAATCACCCGTATCCGACTAGGAGCAATCAGAGAAGATAGATGGAACAGATTCAGGAACAAATGGCTGAGATGAGAGCTCAATTGACAGAGCAGATGAATGCGCAGATGGCGCAGTTTATGGAAGCATTGACTAATGTGACCAAGGGGAAGGATGACTTGCGAGTTCTCGTCGAGAATTCCAGAAGGGTTGAGAATGGAGGACATTCGAGGCTGTTTGACGATGTGTCTGGCAGGATTGACGATCATCATGATCCGAATGAGTTTGATCGCTTGGGAGGGCACTATAATCCTTTCAATCAGAATCATGGGTTTCCACCTCCACCTCCGTCTCGTCTGTTGGGAAGGAGAGATAATCAGAACCGTGATAATTTGGATTTCAATGTTGAAAACTTTGATCAGGTATCGAGGCATAGTGCTGATGGTGCACCTGAGGAAGCTGAGAGGTATCGTCTGATTGAAGAACGTCTCAGAGCTGTCGAAGGCAAAGGGGTGTTAGGCATGGATATCAATGACTTGGGGTTGGTTCCGGGTGTGAGGATTCCACCGAAGTTCAAAGTTCCATCTTTTGACAAATACAATGGGCGACCTATCCCATGACTCATGTCAAAGCATACTATCGCAAGATGTCAGTTTACTCAGAGAATGAGGGTTTTCTGATGCATTTCTTCCAGGATAGCTTGGCTGGAGCTTCTTTGGAGTGGTATGTTCAACTGGAACGCACTCATATTCATTCTTGGAGAGATCTTGTGGAGGCTTTCATTAAGCACTATCAGTACAATGTTGACATGGCGCCTAATCGAACTCAGTTGCAGAGTTTGGTTCAAGGATCTAAAGAATCTTTCAAGGAGTACGCTCAGAAATGGCGTGAGTTAGCCGCAAGAGTTCAGCCACCTATGACTGAGCGTGAGATGATTGACATGTTCACCAGTACTTTGTCTGGACACTATTACTTGGCCTGTAGTGCTTCAGCCAACTTCTCTGAAATGGTGAGATATGGCGAGCGTGTTGAGATGGGTCAAAAGATGGGGAAAATTCAGTTGGGAGCTTCTTCTAATACTCCTAGTGGTAAGAAACAAGCTGAGGGTTATGCTCGAAGGAAGGAAGGAAATACGGATGCCATATATGGTAGAAGGGGTTCAGGGAGAAGCAATTCACAGGTTACATCATGATCCCAGTACCGCAACAACAACATCAGCAAGGACATCATTCCAATACTGATCGCTATCCTCCCAGGACCAGGCCTCACAGAAAGATTGATCCGATTCCTATGACCTATGCTCAAGTGCTACAACATTTGCTCAAGATTGAGAAGATTACTTTGAGAGATGCTCCGAATGCTCCGGACACACAATCTCCGAACTACAATGCGAACGCACGATGTGCTTTCCATTCAGGTGCCGCTGGCCATGATACAGAGAGGTGCATTGCATTGAAGAACAAAGTCCAGGACTTGTTGGATCAAAAGATAATTCAATTTACTCCTACACCCAATATTGTCAACAATCCGATGCCAGCCCATGGGGGTGTCATTCAAGATGGTCAGGTGAACGCCATTGTCAATGGTGAAGAGGTGGATAGTGATTGTGACTTTGATAGCTGGATCCGTCCAAGTATTCCTGGAGAGATGCCTTGCAACTGGACAATCGAAGATGTCATCCAAGTTACACAAGCTCAGGAGTAAATTTCTTTGTTTTTTCTTTTCTGATCATGCCATAATTCCTACGCTCTGCCCAAGGCGTAGTGAATCATTTGTAGGGCCATGCAGTTCGCATTTTCAAAGTTAATCATAAAATAAAAGGACGTTTTTGCATTCAAATGTTTTGCTCTTTGTCTTTCTTTTCAATCTTTTCCTTTAAATGGCAATGTTTTTGCACACACTTGCACATAGCTTAAAAATAAAACTGAAATAAAAACATCAATCATGCAGATGTTCCACCACCACGGATTCCATTGGTAACAGTTCCGCTATTGCTTATTATGATTTCGACAATCCGATCTACCAAGCCGAGGAGGAAGCTTATGAAGATTGTGATCTCCCCGATGAGTTGGCCAGATTATTGAAACAAGAAAAGAAAGCGATTCAGCCGCATCAGGAGGCAATTGAGATGGTAAATGTTGGCACTAAAGAGCAAGTCCGAGAAGTCAAGATAGGGGTTGCGCTTGGGATTAGTGTGAAGCAAAGGCTTATTTCTATGTTGAAAGAGTATGCAGATATCTTTGCTTGGTCCTATGAGGATATGCCTGGTCTCGATACAGATATTGTAGTACACCGTCTACCTCTCAAGGAAGATAGTCCTCCTGTCAAGCAGAAGCTCCGAAGGACTCGCCCAGATATGTCTGAGAAGATTAAGAGAGAGGTTGAGAAACAGTTTGATGCTGGCTTTCTACAAGTTGTGAATTACCAGCCGTGGGTCGCTAATATTGTTCCTGTACCTAAGAAGGACGGAAAGGTCAGGATGTGTGTGGATTACAGAGATCTTAATAGGGCGAGTCCAAAGGATGATTTTCCTCTTCCACACATTGATGTGTTGGTGGATAATACTGCTCCTTTCAAAGTGTTTTCCTTCATGGATGGCTTCTCTGGGTACAATCAGATCAAGATGGCACCAGAAGACATGGAGAAAACAACATTTATCACACCGTGGGGAACTTTCTGCTATAAAGTCATGCCTTTTGGGTTGAAAAACCCAGGGGCAACATATCAGCGCGCCATGGTGACTCTTTTTCACGACATGATTCACAAAGAGATTGAAGTGTATGTTGATGACATGATTGCAAAATCTCATACTGAAGAAGAGCACTTGGTTCATTTGCAGAAGTTGTTTGAAAGGCTTCGGAAATTCAGGCTGAGGTTGAATCCAAACAAATGCACTTTCGGAGTGCGTTCCGGAAAGTTGTTGGGCTTTGTTGTTAGTGGAAAAGGTATCGAGGTCGATCCTGCAAAAATAAAAGCTATACAAGAGATGCCTGAGCCGAGAACAGAAAAAGAGGTTCGTGGTTTCTTAGGGAGGTTGAACTACATTGCTAGATTCATCTCTCATCTTACGGCCACTTGTGAACCAATATTCAAGTTGCTAAGAAAAGATCAGACGGCCAGGTGGAATAATGATTGTCAAAAAGAATTTGAAAAAGTGAAAGAGTATCTGCAGGAACCTCCGATACTAATGCCTCCAGTTCCAGGAAGGCCTTTGATTATGTACCTCACAGTTCTTGAAAATTCAATGGGATGTGTGTTGGGTCAACATGACGAGTCTGGCCGAAAAGAGCATGCAATATACTATCTTAGCAAAAAGTTTACCGACTGTGAATCCCGATACTCACTGCTCGAGAAAACTTGCTGTGCTTTGGTGTGGGCTGCTCGCCGGCTGAGGCAGTATATGTTGGTTCACACCACCTTGTTGATTTCCAAGATGGATCCTATCAAGTATGTTTTTGAGAAGCCCGCTCTTTCCGGAAGAGTAGCCAGGTGGCAAATGATCTTGACTGAATATGATATCCAGTATACTACCCAGAAAGCCATCAAAGGTAGTGTGTTGGCGGATTATCTTGCGCACCAGCCTGTCGAAGATTATGAACCGATGAAGTTTGAATTCCCCGATGAGGATGTCCTGTACATAAGAGATTGTAACATTCCCGAACCAGAGGAAGGACCCGAACCAGGATCGCGATGGACGCTCGTGTTCTATGGTGCCTCTAATGCACTCGGAAATGGTGTCGGAGCTGTAATTACTTCCCCATCAGGTTTTCACATTCCGTTTACAGCCAGAATCTGTTTTGATTGCACTAATAATATGGCTGAGTATGAAGCCTGCATTTATGGTATCGAAGCTGCGATCGATTTGAGAATCAAGTACTTAAAAGTTTATGGGGATTCCAATCTTGTCATTAGCCAGATCAATGGAGATTGGGAAACTCGCCATCAGAATCTGATTCCATACAGGGAGCATGTGATGAGACTTATTCCGTATTTTGATGAGATCACATTCGAGCATATTTCTAGAGAAGAGAACAATCTTGCTGACGCTCTCGCTACTTTGGCTTCCATGTTCAAAGTGAAATGGGCCAATGAGGCGCCTAACATCACCATCAACAGGTTGGATGAGCCGGCGTTTTGCTTTGAGGCTGATGTTGAACTGGATGGAAATCCATGGTATCATGATATCAAAAAGTTCCTCGAAACTCAAGAGTATCCTCCCGAATCGTCGGTGACTGATAAGAAGTTTTTGAGAAGGTTTGCAGCTAAGTTTTACCTCAACGGTGGGGTTTTGTACAAGAGGCATCATGATGGTGTGTTGCTTCGATGTGTTGTGAAGGAAGAAGCCTCGAAAATCATCGAAGAAATGCATGAAGGCGAGTTTGGTACCCATTCTAGTGGGCATACAATGGCTAAGAAGATCTTGAGGGCTGGTTACTATTGGTCCACTATGGAAACTGATTGTCATAACCATGTCAGAATTTGTCACAAGTGCCAGATCTATGCTGATAAAGTGCACGTGCCGCCTGTGCCTTTGAATGTTTTGACTTCTCCGTGGCCTTTTGCAATGTGGGGCATTGATATGATTGGAGAAATTAAGCCTACTGCTTCCAATGGACATCGCTTCATTTTGGTTGCCATCGATTACTTCACCAAGTGGGTTGAAGCCGCATCCTATGCGAATGTTACCAAACAAGTGATTACTCGCTTTATCAAGCACAACATAATCTGTCGTTATGGGATTCCTGAGAAGATCATTACTGATAATGGATCGAATCTTAATAACAAGTTAATGAAGGAGCTTTGTGAGTCCTTCAAGATCAAGCATCACAATTCTTCCCCGTATCGTCCGAAGATGAATGGCGCTGTTGAAGCGGCCAACAAGAACATTAAGAAGATCGTGCAGAAGATGGTAGTGACCTACCGAGATTGGCATGAGATGCTCCCTTTCGCCTTGCATGGTTATCGCACCTCTGTGCGTACATCGACTGGGGCAACTCCTTTCTCACTTGTTTATGGTATGGAAGCGGTATTGCCTGTTGAAGTTGAGATTCCTTCCCTGAGGATTGTGAAAGACGTCGAGCTTGACGAGTCAGAATGGGTACAGAATCGGTTGGATCAGTTGAACCTCATTGATGAGAAGCGTTTGGCGGCTATTGGTCATGGTCAGGTGTACCAAAAGAAAATGAGGAAAGCTTTTGACAAGCGGGTGCGACCCCAAAGCTACAAACCAGGTGACCTGGTACTCAAAAGAATAATTCTTCCTCAGGGCGATCCACGAGGCAAGTGGACTCCGACGTATGAAGGCCCCTTTGTTGTACAGAAAGTGTTCTCTGGCGGTGCCATGATGCTTGCAACAATGGATGGCGAGAACTTTCCGCACCCTGTGAACGCAGATGTAGTCAAAAAATATTTCGCATAGACCTGATAAAAAAAAAGAAAAAAAGAAAAAGAAAAAAAAAAGAAAAAAGAAAAGAAAATGAATCAGGCAAAAGAATGAAAAAGAAACAAATACACCCGCTAAGTTGAAAACCCGAAAGGGCGGCTTAGGCAAAAAGGGACAAAAGCGAACAACTACATCTCGCATGCCACCTTGGAAATCACTCTTCATACATGCTTAGGGCTCCCGACCGAGGGATAAGCAAGACCCCGTGTTCTTGAGTTTGCACCAGGCAGCTCAAATCCCTAAAGCATGCACAACATTCCAATCTTTGTTTAGGGCTCTCGACCGAGGGATAAGCAAGACTCCGTGTTCTTGAGTTTGCACCTGGCAGCTCAAATCCCTAAAGCATTTTCTAATTCCAATCTTTGTTTAGGGCTCCCGACCGAGGGATAAGCAAGACTCCGTGTTCTTGAGTTTGCACCTGGAAGCTCAAATCCCTAAAGCATTTTCTAATTCCAATCTTTGTTTAGGGCTCCCGACCGAGGGATAAGCAAGACTCCGTGTTCTTGAGTTTGCATCGCTGGCAACTCAAATCCCTAAAGGCACTCACAAACCCCGTCGGGTCCACAAGTTCGGTGATGTCACAAATCAGTTGGTAAATCGGGCAGTGATCAATCCTAATGAGTACGGTCTTCCAAAGCAAGGAGATGAGAACGTCGGAGTTATAAAAGTGATAGCGGGATCGAAACCAATGGATATCCGTTTCACATTGCCATTTCTCTTGTACTCAATAAATGGGTGGTTACCTCTTACTAGGAACTACTTCGGAAATGTATTCGCCCTCTTTCGGGCATGTTTTTAAACTTCTTTTCATCTCAAAAGTTGTTTTCTTTTACTGTTTTGTTTGCATAAAACGTCCTGAGTTTGTGTTAAACTTTGCATATGAAAACTGCATTGCTTTTACAATACATGATTAGAAATGATAAAATCCTTTGAATCTACTTCGAAGTCTTGTATAACCAGCATGGCAGGTTAAGACACCATGCTATATCCAGGGGCATTTGCATTTGTTTGTCTCGCAGGTACATGCTTGCTAGCGCTTTGTATCAACATATTGGCGGACCAAATCATGAGATATTCTCACCCCCTAGCCGAGTACTTCCTAATGAAAGATTCTCACTCTCCAGTTGAGTACTTTCAGATGAGACTTTCTTTGCTCCAGGATTCTCACGTCCTCAGCAAAGCACATCCTAATGCATTCTCTATGCTCCAGAAGCCTTATTCACGACAGAATGCTTTCTCTCTCCAGTTGAATCATGATGAATGGTGTCTGATTCCCCAGCTAGCTCTTAATGAGGTTCCTTGCCTGAATGCCTCATTTTCCCCAGTAGAGGGCTTTCTCTTCCCAACAGATTGACCTGTTTTCCCCAGGAGACTCATCTTGTTCCCCAGTGGAGTTGTCTTAACAGAAGGTTCTTATGCTAAGTTCCTAATCCCCAGTAGATCTCTCATATCCTCAGCAGCTCGCTTTGCAGAAGTATTCATCTTCCCCACTGAATTTCTTCCCTCAGCAGAGATTCACATGCATCCTCAGCAGGATCTGTTCTCATCTAGGACATCCCCAGCGGAATGCGTCCTATACAAGCAAGTTGGTTACTCTCCATCAGAGTTGTCTCCATAACTTGTCTCTTATCTTCACATCCCCAGGGTGTCGAAAATTTGCTTCTCCAATGAAGTTGCATGGGTCTTCCCCAAGCAGTTAAGTGGGATGTTCATATCTTCAAGCAAGATTTATTCCCCAACCAGAGCTCGCATCCAAATTTGATCGTCTCCAGCAGATTTCTGATCCATCTTGGCCAGCTCGCAGTTTGTGACCCTTAGTCACTCATCTTGTCCTCTCCGCAGAGTTCCATAATCTCTCCAGGACTTTCTTCAGCAATTCAGTGCTCCTCCGTTGTCTCCCCAAGCAACGTTCGAATCATGCATCATTTGCATTGCATTCTCTAAGTGTATAGCGTCTTCCTTCTCGGGAACGTTATTCCATACACATTCATACATGCATCATGCATAAATCATATCATATCTGTTTCTTTCTGCAGGAAAGTTATCCAGATTCAAATGCCTCCCGGAGAGCAATATTCGCCTAGTCATTACAGGCGCTTATCCTGGTGTTTTGAATCAGAAGAGGATTGTTCTACTTATTTTCTGGCATAGCTCAGATCAGTTCAAAGACATTCCTATTCCCGATGCCCCCAGATCGGTGGAAGATATTTGTTCCCATTCCTGATAAATCAGACTTTCAGTTGAAGGAACCGCCTCTGGATCTCCCAAGATCTTCCGAAGGAGCAAGCCCTCTGATACATCAGATTAGTTGGAAATATCTACTCCCTGACGATTTAGTTCGTTCAGAAGAAGAAACTCGTTTGCCCAGTCCTGATACCTTACTATCAGTTGAGGACGTTTTCTTTACCCGGCGTACACAGTTCGGAAGAAACATCCGTTCCTATCCTAATATCCAGTTTCAGATTAGTTGAAGGAACCGCCTCCGGATCTCCCGTGATCTTACTAAGGAGCAAGCCACTGATATCATCAGATCAGATGGAGATGTTTGCCTGATCGACTTTGTCTTTCAGATGAAGATTGTCCTACTTATTTTCTGGCATCATGTCCAGATCAGTTTAAAGGCATTCTTTCCCCGGCGTACACAGTTCGGAAGAGATATTGTTCCTATCCTGATTTCCAGTTCAGTTGAAGGAACCGCCTCCGGATCCCCGTGGTCTTACGAAGGAGCTAGCCGCTAATTCCCAGATTAGTAGGAATATCTACCTGATGATTTAATTGCATCAGAAGAGATGTCTGCCCAGATTCCCAGATCAGAGATACTTTTACCCGTTGATGTCCAGATCAACCGGCGTATCTCCTTCGATTCCCAGATCGACTTAAGACATCTATCCCGATGCATGTTCAGAGACATCTGCTACGCCTGATACTCAGATCAGTCGAGATGTTCCTTCTCTTGATGCCCAGATCATTTGAAGTGTTTCCCCTGCCTGAGGGTGCCCGTTCCTCCTTTTTCACAAGTTGGAGCATATTTATTATCCAGATCAGTTGAAGTTTTTTTCCCCTGCTCGCGGGGTGATACATTCCTTCTTATTACGAGATGGAATCTTCTATTGATCAAGAGCGCAAATTTTCGAGTTCATTCTGGTATTCAATCTCCTTCCACCTCAACGGTTCGAAACTTTCGTTTCTCACTCGCCAGGTTCAAGAAGTTTGAATAGGGGCAGCTGTTGCACCCCAAAATTTGCCCTCTTTATTTGAGCCATAAGTTAATAATGACGTTTATTTCGTCATCCAAAAATGGAAGAAAAATAATAAAGAGTTCTTGAGGTGCTAAGGAAGTAAAGTGTGAAAGAATGGTTTAAACGGTGAAAGTACGAGAAAATTCATAAATACTATTTGAAAGGTGATATGAGCTAAGTTCCCGCTTTGTCCCCACTGTTTCGACGAGATCTACAACTTTCGTGTTCGGCTCGGGAGCCAATTCTTTGAGGAAGGTCTTCAGATTGGCAAATTACTTGAGGTTTTGCAGTGAAAAATAGTGTTGAATGTAGGGTTTTGTGCCTCAGAAAATTCATATCTCCTAATCCGTTCGCTGGATTCGCTTGAAAATTTAACTGGAGCTCCGTGGCATCATTACCAAGATTTCATATGTTCGGACCGAAGGCCAAATATGCATGGAAAATTCCCAGAATTTTAAAGATCGTCGTGTCGTTTCGGTAAAAAGTGTGTTTTCGGGTATGTCGCGCCGAGTTCGAAAATTCATAACTTCTTCGATTTTTATCGTATGAAGTCCATTCCGGCGGTATCCTCTCAGAAATTTCGTTAGCTTCGATTCTTCGTCACACATGCTTGTTCAGATTCTGAGCCGAAGATAGGGTTTTATCGAGTTCTTTGAGCAGTACGCACAAAATTTCGCATAGTCGCGCCAGATGAATCGACGTTTCTCGTCATTCAAACAGGCGTATTTTCTTCATCGCTTATCGGATTGAGGTGATTCTCGCGGCGACGAGTCACAAATTTGGTCATCTTCATAATGGCATCGGTTTGTTCCGGAATTCAGAGCCGAACCTAGTTTCCTTAAAAACAAGCCAAAATGAGACGCACCGAGGGCAATTTGGACATTTCGCGTTGACACTATATAAACGTTTCGCTCTTCACAAATCGGGAGGACTCTCATAATTTCAATTCACCAATTCTTCACAAACATCTTCTCTCAATTCTGATATATCAAAACCACAAATCACATAAAACTTTCATAAAAAATTCATCAATCTTCATCAAGATCAAGAACATGGATTGAAGAATCAAGATCGAAGTTCGAAATTCTCATCCTCTCCTCTTTGCATCTCGCACGCCCTCACTCTCTCTCCCTCCGGATTTCGTTCGAGTTCGTGTCGCGTTCGTGTTGTGTTCGCGTTCGGATCGTGTTCGTGTTCGCGCTTCGGTTAGATATTCATTCGGTAAGCTTTCGGATCTTGAATTAAGTGCTTAATTGTTGATTATATGCGAATTCGGATCTAGATCTACCTTATTCTTGATTAATTGGTGATTGATGATGATTGATCGGTGAATTTACTCATCTTTTGCTCGAATTAGTCGTGTTCATGTGAATTGTGATTGGATCTAATGTTGTTTGCATATAATTGTTGCTCATTGATGACGAATTGTGATATTCGTGTTCGGATCCGCGATTATTGGATGATTTTGTGTGCCTAATTGTTGATGCTCATGTGTGTTACTTGTGTCGCACTCAAAGTGTTTGTACAAATGCATGTGGTGTACTTTTGTTTGATATTTGCTTGGCTCGACACGTCGCACTTTTGCATAATTAGGATAATTTTACTTGTGGACTCGTGCTTAATTCATAATTTGATGTTTGCTTGTGATAATTGCTTATGGAACGATTTTGGATTGAGTGTGAATGGCTCCGAGGTCCTAAAAATGCTTTAAAATTGGTTTTGCTGCGCCAGGAACCGGGTTGTCCCAGGCGGGAACCGGTTCCCACTCAATCCAAAATTGCTGATTCTCTGGTTTTTAGTACCAGGAACCGGGTTGTCCCTAGGTGGGAACCGGTTCCTGCGTTGTTTTTGCCCCTGTGTTTGTGTGCCAGGAACCGGGTTGTCCCTATGTGGGAACCGGTTCCCAGAAACTTAAAATGTGCTTGCCTCTGTGATTTTGTACCAGGAACCGGGTTGTCCCTAGGTGGGAACCGGTTCCCAGTTTCTGCCTCTGGTTTTTTGTATGGGGAACCGGGTTGTCCCTAGGCAGGAACCGGTTCCTGAGTGCAATTTTTGTGTTTTTTCCTTTTAACTTCTATCTTGCATAACTTTTTCATCGTAACTCCGATTTGCTCGTTATTTATATCGTCGGAAAGCTTATGAGATGTACTATCTTACTAGATGCTTGATTTTCATTAATTTGTAGATCATTCATGTTTGTTTTCTCTTTGATTTTTCATTGTCCATTTCATGTTTACCTTACTTGTCGATTTCCTTTCGTTTTATGGTAATAACGCAATTCCGATTGCGATGTTTGTTATCTCTAACTTGTGTGTTAGTGTGCGAGGCTTTTGGATAGTCGCCGATCGATGCTCATTGCTTGAGTGTTCCGCTTTACTTGCGGACCACGATTTCATCCGTTCCCTTTGTGTTCTCATCCTGGAGAAACATGTCTATTACTCTATATCTGCTTGTGTGGTTTGCTTGTTCCTCTTGCAGGTGTATTGTGATTATGCTCGACGCGCATGTCGACCTTTGTGCGCTTTATGAATAATCGGTGTGCTGACCATTGGCTTTTGCTTTGCTAGCTCGCTCGCGGGATTCTACTTTCTTCGACTTGCTTCACTTAGTTTACGGATCATCATCCATTTGGTATTGATTCCGTTTCATTTTATTTCTCTCGCACTTTACCGCTTTCTCGCATCATCCTATAACATGAGAAGTAGGACCTAGACATTCATCTGGCCAAGCCCTCGAAAGAGGCTCTGTTTTTGTTGGTGTGTTTACATTTGTGCTTTGCGGCAGGGAGTCACGGTGTAATAAGTCCTATATGGCACTCCGTTAAGTCCTCATGGAAGGCATGCGGAAAGGGTTAGCAATCAACCC
This sequence comes from Vicia villosa, assembly GCF_029867415.1. Taxonomy (NCBI): domain Eukaryota; kingdom Viridiplantae; phylum Streptophyta; class Magnoliopsida; order Fabales; family Fabaceae; genus Vicia; species Vicia villosa. The sequence goes on from NW_026705327.1 coordinate 692,183, forward strand.
CCGCCTAGTCTCATCGAGTCTGTTCAGTATGCGCACGCTACGCGTCGCTCGCTTCTGAACCTGCACAAGATCTTGTTATCGAGTATGTCAGGAAAAGGGTTCATGTAGCCGGACCCCCGCCTTTCTTATAGCTCGCGTCGCTCGACGTTGATGCTCGGTGTACGCACGCACCATTTTCCTTTACGATCCGTGACGACTTGGTTGCTGAGAGGGGTCCGCCCTTTTGTTTATGGCCCGATCATTTTCGCGAGGTCTAATGCTTGGTTGACTTGGGTTGAGCTGCTCCCCTTGGATATGGCGGGACCGCTTTTCTACCACTCGGTCAGTACCGTTGGTTTGTTTGCTTTACGAGCGGATGCTCGTTTGTGTGATATTCTTGTGTGCTTCCCCTTTTCCCTCGTAGGTTGATAGCTTAGCTTAGACTTGTACCCTTTGTATGATAACATTAGGTAGCAAGCTTTCCCCCTTAGCTTAGGTTTTCCTCATGCATTCTTTAAAACACAAACCACACTCTTTGATTTTCTTTTCTTAAGAGCTTGTTATTTCCGCTCCATTCCCAGCATAAGTCTCCAAAGGTCGAGCAGCGGACTGTGAATGTAACTCGTTCACCTAAAAAAAACAAAACAAACAGAAATTAGTTAGCCGAGCTACGGTAGCTCTGATTCTGCAAAACAGATACGTAGGCAGCGGGGTAGGGCCCGTGCGAGCATAATCCTTTCTTTTCCCTACATTTTGCATTCATTTTAGTCCAGATTAGCGTAGATTTATTACACATCCATAGATTTAGACACATGCGTGGATACCATCGAGTACGATGGGCGTGAGGGGTGCTAATACCTTCCCCTCGCGTAACCGACTCCCTTACCCTTTTTCTCTGGTCGTGAGACCGTTGTTTTGTTTTGTGGTTTGCTGGCATTCCCTTCCTTTTCTGGATAAATATGTTAGTGGCGACTCTGTTAATTTTCGCGGTAGCGACACTTGGTAACAATCCTCGCCACATGTCATTTGGTAATAATTCTAAATACAAACCTTAATTATCTAAACTCTATATATTAAAATAAATCTACTTAATATAAATCCAAAGAAGTCATGATGGCAACCCTAGCCACATGTCTTCTTGGTAACAATTCTCGCCACATGTCATGGTAATAATTCTAAATACAAATCTTAATTATCTAAACTCTATATATTAAAATAAATAATAATAATTATTATTATTAATATAATAATATAATACTAAACTAAACTATCACTATTAATAATAATGATATAATTTCTAACTAATACAAATATTAAAATAATAATAAACAGATAATTGTCATTTGGTTATAATTCTAAATACGAATCCTAATTATACAAACTTTATATTAAAATAAATAATAATAATAATAATAATAATAATAATAATAATAATATAATACTAAACTAAAACATCACTATTAATAATGATAATAATAATTAAATATCTAACTAATAAAAATATTAAAATAATAATAATAATAACAAAAATATAATATAATAACCAACTACAACATATAAATAATAATAATAATAATAATAATAATAATAATAATAATAATAATAATAATAATAATATATTCAACTAACACTATTATATCTTATTTTCTTAATTTTCATTTTTTTATAAAAAAAAAATTTATTTATCAAATAATAATAATAATACAATTTTTTTAATTAACACTATTATATTCTACTAACATTATTATATCTTATAATCCTAATTCTCTTTTAATTATTTTTTTAATTATTCTCTTTTATATTAAAATTATAATTATTTTACATAAACTTTGAATTACTTAGTTTTTCTAAATAATAAATACAAATAAAAAATATAAAATTATTTTATCATTTTTTCAATTTAAAATTTTAGTAAAATTGATATAATTATAATATCTTAAAATTAATATAATATATAACTTATATGATATATAATAATACTATGGCAGTCAACTGTGCTCTTGTGACCCTAATCCCCAAAACAAAAATTGCCAAGACTATGAAAGATATGAGACCTATAGCTTGTTGTACCACCCTGTACAAAATCATTTCCAAAGTTCTCACAAATAGATTAATCACATTGATTAATTCTGTTGTGGATGATAGTCAAACTGCCTTCCTACCTGGAAAAACCATCCATGATTTATCATTCTAGCATTTGAATTGTTGAGAGGGTATAATAGGAAGCACTTATCACCCAGGTGTACAATTCAAATTGACCTACAAAAGGCCTATGACACTGTGGAATGGGACTCTTTAGAACAAATTATGCAAGAAATGAGCTTCCCCAGTCAGTTTATAAAGTGGATTATGATCATGGTTAGAGGTGTATCATACAAGTACGTGGTAAATGGGCATGTAAGTAGTATTCTCCAAGCTAAAAGAGGGCTGAGACAGGGTGATCCCATCTCACCTCTTCTATTTACCCTTGTCATGGAATACTTACATAGGCACCTGTCATCTCTCAAAAAAGAGGAGGATTTTAAGTTTAATCCTAAATGTGCTAAGCTGGGGATAACCAACATCTGTTTTGCAGATGATTTATTACTTTTTGCAAGAGGAGATGACAGGTCTATAAGGCACTTGATGGGGAAGTTTCAACAATTTTCAGAGGCAACTGGCTTAAAGGCAAACCCTGCAAAATGTAAGGTATACTTTGGGGGTTTAAAGGATCAAGAGCAAAGAGAAGTTGCAGCTGCCAGCAATTTTGGTGTGGGTACCCTTCCATTCAAATATTTGGGGGTTCCTTTATCCACAAGGAAACTCATTCTAAATCAATGCCAACCTATTATTGACAAAATGCTTGAGAAGATCCAACACTGGTCTGCTAGTTTGCTCAGTTATACAGGTAGGAAGCAGCTCGTTCAAAGTACATTGATGACCATAGTTGGCTACTGGATGCAAGCTTTTCCTCTTCCAAAAACTATTATCTAGAGAATTGAAGCTATTTGCAAGAATTTCCTCTGGTCTGGTAGAGCTGTGGGTAGAAAGGCCCTGGTGGCTTGGGATAAAGTTTGCCTCCCTACTAGTGCAGGTGGTCTGAATCTGACTTACCTAAGAGACTGGAACAAAGCTACAATTCTGAAATTATTGTGGAATCTCCATATGAAATCGGATAAGCTGTGGATTAGGTGGATTGGAGCCTATTATCTGAAAGGGGGTAGCATAATATAATGGGAACCTAAGACCACAAGCTCGTGGATGCTTAAGAACATAGCTAAGGTGCGTGAACTTACTATGCAGAGTGAGTACTAGAGTGACAGTATTCATCAGAATAAATTCAACACCAATGGTACAAGGAACTGAGGGGAAGGCATGATAATCAACCATTGAGAAAGATTTTAGTCCAAAACTATGCTAGACCAAGGCCGTGTTTTATCCTATGGCTAGCTATTCTGAACCGGCTCCAATCCAAAGATAGATTGATGAAGATCAATTTTCATACTGATGGAAAGTGCAATTTTTGTGAGCAGCCTGAAAGTATCGAGCACCTGTTTTTTATGTGCAGATTTACCAGTAATGTTTGGAACCATATCATGGAATGGATAGGTTATTGTCGAAACTGTAGGGGTTGGGAGGAGGAGAAGAAATTGTTATGTCTAGAAACTGCAAAGAAGGGGTGGCGACGCTGCCTCCTTAAGCTTGCCATTGCTGAAGTTATATACCAGATATGGCAAATGCATAATGATAGAATCTTCAGCCAAAAGAATGCAAATGGAGATATCATGGTTAGAATCAAGCAGACTATTGTCATTAGAGCTTGTGCCAAGAGGGTTTTGAAGAACCATATGAAGATGGGTACTTTATCTGTTAGCTGAGTTTGTTTGGATTCTGTTTGTTGATTAGAATTATGTCCTTCTTGTAACTTTGTTTCAATTAGCTGCCTGGATCGGATTGTGATCGACATGGTTTAATTGTTTTTGGTAATAAAATTTTTACATTTTACTCCAAAAAACATGATGATAATACTATTAATATTCCTATTCCATTTCCAATTATAAATTTAAAAAATAAAACTCATAAATTTAAAAAGTAAAACTCATACAAAACTATAAAACTATAAATCTAAAGTTGTCATGATGACAATCCTAGACACAACCTTAACCTTAATGTGGATGTGACATTATATTAAAATTTTCATTTTCTTACAAAAATAATAATTTAAATTTATAATTGATAAAATAAATATAATAATATCAAGTTAAATTACATCTTTTTCTATTCTATAACTCCGATTACTATTAATTCCCAATTAGAGTTGCGGTGTTGATTGGCACGCTTTGGAGAAATCGTAATAATATGATTTGGCATAATGAGAGTGTGGGATGTTCTAATCTTGGCTTACATGCTTTCTGTAGTTGGCAAGAGTGGTTTATGGCTCAGGAGGGTAGTGATCGGGAGCAATCTAACCAACCACCTTTGTCTTGGAATCCGCCGGTGTACGGTAGATTGAAATGCAATGTAGATGCAGGTTTTAACACTAGAAGGGGAACTACTAATAGAGGTTGGTGTTATAGAGACCATTTGGGGAACTTTGTTCATGCTGGCGTCGCGTGGGATTTTTTGTCTTTGCCAATTATTGAAGCTGAAGCTTTGGCTCTCAAGGAAGCTATCTAAGTTGCTATTGAGCTTCGGGCGGAGAATGTTATTTTCGAAAGTGATTCTTAGATTACGGTTCAAGCTACTAGGACGGGTCTCATTGGTTCCTCTGAATTTTCTTCTATTATTTCTTCTATTCGCAATTTATTGCTTAATTTCCCCAACTTTGAGGTAAAGTTTGTAAAGCTCCAAGCAAATTCGGTTGCTCATGCCTTAGCTAAGGCGGCCGATTTCTGGATTAGGCGTAGTTTTTTTAATTGTCCGCCTCTTTATATTGAACCATTGCTTATAAATGATATGAATTAGGTTTCTTTTGATAAAAAATACTCTTATAATAAATTTCATTGTTAATAAAACGGTAACTCATTAAATATTTTTATTAACCCTTTTTAATATCTTTAATTATTAAACAAAATTATTCAATATAAATAGGTCTTATCTACCATCAGATCCATATGAAAATGAAATCTTTTTTTTTCTTTAGTATTGATAGTTTAATTATTTTTTCTTAGTTCTCACTTATATTTTAACTCTCTTTCAATTTATGTTGCAGGCTAATGACTCTGATTTATGTTTCAGGTCCTTGACTCAATTTAATCTATGTATCAATTATTTAAATATTTTATCAATAGTGTTATGTAATAATTTGTTTTGAGAATCAATATAATATTTGGTTATTTACTTTTATAATTTTCTCTTCTTTTTATTGTTTATTTGAATATAACTATTTTTGCTATGGGAATGAAAAAAAGAGGATAAAGAAAACTCTTATTGTTTCTACTTTTTCATCCCTCTTACTTAAAAATTTTGAAAAAAATCGCAACTCATGTAAGTATAATTTTAACAATAATCTTTGAGAGAATTGTGTATTTGATTTAAATTTATTTATTTAATTATTATAGATTTTCGATAAACAAAAATGAGAGTGTGAGAAGAATTTATGAATAAAAAATGTCTCATTTATTAATATTTTATTGTGTACAAGCCATTTGTGATTCACTAAATATTCTAATAATGATAAAAATGATTTTTTTTATGCAATTGATACATCTATCTATATATGTTTACATCACAAATACCTATGTGATTTATTTTTCATTTGAAAACAAAATAGAAATTTAATTAATTTAATATTGGTCTTAACGGAAGTAGTTTTTATTCAAAAATAAGGTAATGTTTATCTTGATATGGATTGAAAAAAAACTAATAAATTCATCATTTGAAAAAGTAGAATTAGTAGAATTTGTTCTCTATATGTAATGAAGAGTTTGTAACTCCTACATTCTACCTTATGATTTTGTTATTTATAGTATTTGTTGCTTCCACTTTTCTGTAGTATCATACCATTGTACAATATGGCGAGACCATTGGCGAAAATCGGTGACATCAATGATAGCAAAGAACTTTGGAAAGTTTCTGTTCGAGTGCATGCTATACTTTGGAAATTCTTAAGAAGGCATGCTATACTTATTTTAAACCATCATAGGCATGGGAATGGTTATGTGTTTAATTTTTTTGGATTTAGTTTTGATCATGATATACTTTTGGATGTAGAATTGCTTTCACGGATTTGGTTGTTGTAGTTTAATTTCAGCTGTCTGGTTTCATGCAATGTGTTTGTTCTTATATGCATTTTTGAGCTCATATTGACATATTGGGTAACTTAAACATAGATTTCTTCCTTGAAGATTGAGATTTTACTTTAAATATATAACTCATGTGGACATCATCATATCATTTTCCATATAAACTAATGTGAATAATAATGAAGTCTGGTATATTAAATTTTGATTTTTTTTAATAGGCGATTGATTGAAAAAGCTCGCACTAGGGGTGCAACCCTTACAGAAAAGGAACAATCCTAAAGGTTAACATAATCGGATAAGGGAAGTTTAAACCATTCGTAATAAGATGGTCTAAACTTAGGGTATCCGACACACAACCAACGCCAAGCTAGAAAGACTATATTAGTACAAATTACATCGAAACAAAACCCCTCGTCCTTGAAGATTATGGCATTTCTCGTTAGCCAAAGACTCCAAACGGTAGCAAACCAAACAAAATTGATAAGAGTTCTTCGCTTTCTATTCTTCACCTTAACTTGTAAATCGCCAAAGAACAAGAACTCCTCAAAGTTGATTTCCTCCTTAATGCCTAACCACCCAAAAATATGATTCCAAATCACCCTCGCCTCATGGCAAAGAAAGAAAAGATGAGATGTAGATTCCAAAACATTACCGCTAAAGCCACAATTTGGATTGGGAATACTAGTAAGGCCTCTCATCAATAATTGATCCTTAGATGGAAGCCTATCAATTAGAAATCTCCAAGCAAACAACTTAATTTTGGGCGGAAGATTAAGATCCCACATAGCATTCAACCATCCAATTAAAGTAGAATCCCAACCAAAAGGTTTAGAGTTGTTCACCACGGAAGAGATGCTTGCCACTATAAATTCCTTCTCCACATTATTAGACCACTCGAAAGTGTCGTTCTCAAACTCGCTAGGAAGGTGGCTGTTTACCAACATGCTGAAACGATTCCAGCTAGGCATGGCAGCCGCTGCTGCCCATGCAGTCGAACCGGTACTGTTATTGCCAATAAAAAGCACCGCCAAATCCCACCTATGTGATCCATCGGTACAAATCAACACCTCCGCCGCCGTGCAATATTTCTTAGAAGAAAGCTCAAACAAGTCCGGAAAAGACATGCTAAGAGAAGTATCACCCAACCAAAGATTATGCCAAAAAAGAGTGTCCTTACCATTCTTGCAAAGAGTTTTAAAGCAACCAATGAAGCCATTGTCCACGACCTCCTCCGACAAGTTGTTCTTACGCAAATCCTTCCACCAAATCGATTCATCCCTTCCTATGAATTCTCCCCCAATTTCTTGAATCTTGGTTTTAGGACTACCGTACCTCACCTTTAAAAAACGACTCCAAATGGCCTTGTCCTCATTAAGAATTCTCCACTTCCACTTCAAGAGAAGCGCTTTGTTCGTCTCCCTCACATCTCTAACCCCCAATCCACCTTTCTCTTTTGGCCTAAAAACCACCTCCCACTTCACCCAATGGATACTTCTTTTCTCAACATTACCACTCCATAGAAACTCACTTTGGATTTTCCTTATCTCCTTGACTACCTTACTCGGTGCTTTAAAGAAGGAAAGAGTGAAAATCATAATAGAATTCAACACCGAGTTTAAGAGGGTGACCCTTCCTCCCATTGAAATATTTCTACCCTTCCACAAAGAAAGCCTCCTCTTGATATTATTCAGCACATCCGCCCACACATTCTTTTTCCTAGGGTTATCCCCCACCATGATACCTAAGAATTTGAAAGGATACACCCCTTTCTTACAAGCAAGAAAAGTCGTAGCGGCATTAGAATACCACTCCCCTACATTCACCCCGATAATATTGCTTTTAGCAAAATTAATCTTCAAACCTGACACTAATTCAAAGCCTCTCAAGATCACCTTCAAATTCCAAAGTAGTGGAACTTAGCAGACTTACCACTTAAGTACAAATGATTCAGATTCAAAGATATGTATAATTATATTTTGGTAGTTGAGTTAGAATTGAAAGAATTTATTAACTAAAAGTAAGATATTTTGATTTAGTTTTAAATGGTTCTATTTTAATTTGGTGTGTCATTCATGATGCTGGTTTTTCGGTTGCTTTATAATCCATACATATAGGTATTCATTCAAAATCTGTTTTGACTAAGTTTGGGTTTTCTCTACTTACAAAATATGAGAACGTGTCGAATAATGGGGACACTAGTACGCACCCCAAACTCGTTCCGTTTATTTCATTACAAAGTTTATTGATTAGTTTTGATCATTTAGAACATTAAATATGTTGTCAAAGTTTAAATATTTTGATTTTTACTATTCATTGTGCTAAATTTGATATTTTGTATTGCCTAATTTAATAGCACTTTTGATAGCGCTTTGTTTGAAAACGCTATCAAACATGTTCCCTTTAATAGCACTTAGTTTAAAAGTGCTATCAAAATCATATCAAAACACACACAAAATGCATACTTCAATAGCGCTTTAGAAAAAACGCTATTAAAAATCAGTAGTTTAATAGCGTTTTAAAAGTGCTATTAAACAAAAAATGTTTACAATAGCGGTGCGATTAATAGCACTTTTAAGCGCTATCAAAAACAAACAAAAAATGCTATTAAATAGCTTATTTGGTGTAGTGATTATTTGATTGGTGTTCGTTGTTGCGGTTTTTATTTCAAGTTGTTTATTTAATTTTTTTTTTTGGATGGAAAGATAGTTTTCATTCAAACGGAAGAAAGAACATCAACATTCATGGTGGGATAAGTCCCCAACCACATACAATCTCCTTCTCTATGCCCAACTCCAACAATATTAATGGCAGCATAGTTTAAACTTCTAGGAATATAAATAATGGAAGGGTTTTTTTTGGTACTTAATGTATCAATTAAATTTGTTTAAAAATTTAAATTTAAATTTGGAGAAGATAAAAAACTGTCTCTAATCCATCCAATTGTCATGCCTACTAACTTTTCTCTTCGTTTGCTTAATATTATATTTACCATGAACCTCTATAACACTAGTCAGCAATATATTATCTTATTTTTATTTAAAATAATTGAACTCACACTTTATTTAATACTTTTTTATAATATGTTTTCGTAAATAACATACTTTCCACTTACCAAACATCAAGCAATAAACACTAAAAAATAAAAAAAGGATTTTTTTTTCATTTATAAATTTCATTAAAAATAGATAACTTTTTCACATTGCTTATTGATATAATCTTAATCTTCATTTTAGGACATCAACAAAATAAAAACTCTTCCATCTAGTTCTTTAAGTCTTCTTCACTGATGTAGAATTAGTTATTGAATCCTGGAAATAATTAAAACAAATAAATTAGAATAATAATTAAAAACAAATATTTTTTGTGAGTATAAATTAATTAATAAAAAAAAGGCAATAGAAACAACATACTTGCTACAATCAACGGTAGGACTAATTGTAAAAGACAAATTAATGTGACAAAGTTGTGGAAGTTGAGCAGCCCTGTCTGGTTTAACTCCAAACCTAGTAGAAGCATCTTTGAGACATTGGCAGACACTTCTCAGAATAGGAGTTGTGTTAGCCTTATTGAACAAATTAGTAGCTCCAGTGCAACACTCAGCAGATGGTGTTGGTGGAGGAAATCCTGTTAGAAAAGTTAGACATGGCAATAGATTTGAAATAGCCTCTGGACATGAAACGTCATCGATTTCACTTGCATGTAATGTTGTTGTCATTATCATGCACAAAACTAATATTGCAGCAACAGTTTTCTGGCTCGACATCTTAATATTAGTATGGATGGATCTATCTAGCTTTGGTTTTTCCATTCAGTTTTGGTTATGATTATTTGTATCTGAAGTCTCTTCAATTTATAGGCATGGATGTTAACTTATTATTTTATTTTAATTTAGAATTAATGTATTATTTAAACGGTCAATCAACCTAATAACTACATCATTAAAACCATTTAAAGAAATGTTCATTAAAGATTTTAAATTAAATATATTATAGTATTTAAAATTACCCTCAACTCAAGAAATTATTATATTCAATTGCATATAAGAGATACTCTATTTATTTTCAAAATAAAATAAAATAAATAATTGTTTTCTAATTGATGGCATTCTCTATATATAATACTCTCTCTATATTTATTATAAGAAAAAGTTTAGAGAAAAAAGGTGATAAAGTGACCGTCTAAATTTTTACACTGTCAATCAATCATCATCACCCAAATATTTGATTAAATCATTTTTTTATTTAAAAAAAACTTAATGACATGGCACATTTATAATTTTCTATTGGATGACAGTGTAAAATTATTTTACACAGTGCACTACCTTTTAACTCAAAAGTTTACTTTTAAAATTTTTTATATAATCAATAATTAGTAAAGCTGTTTCATCAAATATATTGTTTATTTAATGAATTTTAAAAAAAATCGTTTAAAAAATAGTAATTAGAAGGAAATAATAGATTATGACTGTACCTTCTATTTCTTAAAATTTATAAAAATATTGAAATACATTTTAGAAAATAGACAAAGCAAATAAAATTTTCAAAGCTTAAGAATATTTTACTTGTAAAAAAGCTATAGAATGCTTTCTATTTTTAGAAAATTTATTTCGTTTTAAAATTAAAATTTTTTCTTTCAATTTTATTTAACTAACCATTACTCTGTAAATATTATTTTTATTTTAGTTTTTATAATAGTAAATTTTATTTAATACTCAATGTGAATTTTATTACTAGTCAAAATATAATTTTTGTATTATAATATTGTTTTACTTTATTAAAAATATAAAATAATATCTATTTTTAAATAGTTTGAATTTTGAATATGATTGGCATCAAAAACCTCTTTTATTTATAGGCCGGGATTTAAACAAATAACAGACTTCTTATTTGTTTTAAATAAGGCTTAATTGATCTTTAAAGTCAATTTAAATTTATTTATACAATCAATCATTCTAAATAACATTTACTAAAGGTTTTTAATGACATTGCTCTAAGTTTTTTCTTTCTAAAAAGTATGGTATTCAAAGTTACAATAAAAATTAAAGTTAAAAATTATTTTGACAAGTTAAAAAAAACATTACATTTATTAAAAACTAGATTGTGACCCGCGCGTTGCGCGGTTACTAATCATAAAATGTTTTGTATTTGTTTTTTATTTTAAATTAAAGATTTTAATTATTAAAAAATTTAATATATTATCATTCAAAAAAAATATAAAATAATAATCTAAGTAATAAGTTATTTATTTTAAATAGTATTGATGGTGGAAATTTTTCCAAAAAAAATTAAATAGTAAAATTTCTTACTACATAAAGATAATCATGACCTTACAATTATAAATGGTTGATAAAAAAGAAGGACATTTTAAGGAGAAAAATTTATCAATTTACTTTCTTCAAATTTTATAGCATTTATTTGCCTTTGATACTCTTGATTTTAGTTGTTATACTTATATTTCATTATCAAAATTGTACGCGTAATAACATCTATCTTCATTTCATTTTATAAATCTGCAAAATATATAAATCTTTAACAAAATTTTAATATTAGGAATGAAAAAGAAATTTTAAAAAAAAATAAGGAAAGAGAAACATGTGTCCATTTACTTTCTTCAATTTTTATGGCATTTATTTGCCTATGATACTCCTGATTTTAGTTGTTATACTTATATTTCATTTTAGCCAATTGTTCTTGTCATAAGAATCATCTTTCATTTCATTTTACAAATCTGCAAAATATATGAATCTTTAACAAAAAATCAAAATTAGGATTGAAATAGTAAATTATAAAAAATAGATCAATCATATGGTTGATATATAAAAGGGTTAAGTATGTTTTTGGTTCCTATAAATACCTCAAATTTTATTTTGAGTCCCTATTAAAAAATGACATATTTTGGTCCCTATAAAATTATTATGCACGTAGTTTTAGTTCTACTGTTAAACCGATGTGTATTTTTGAATCATTATTTTACAGACATGTTAAAAATGTTATAAAAGTTCCTTGAGATTTGCATTACTTTTATCATTATCTTTTGAAATTTAAAAAGTTCATATTTAATTCTTATTATAAAAAATTCTATAATTTGGTAAAAAAATATTTTATAATATTCTAAACTCGTATGAAAAAATAATTCAAAAATTTAAAATTTTAAGGGTAATTAAATAATTTTCAAAATTTTAAAAAAAAGTAGGGACTAAAAATGCATGCATAAAAATTTTATAGGGACTAAAATATATTATTTATTTAATAGGGACTAAAAATAAAATTTAAAATATTTATAGGAATCAAAAACATATTTAACCCTATATAAAATGAAAGAAAACATAAAGAAATAATTAAAATTAATGTTGCATTTTGCTGCTATGAGTATCTTCCTTTCAATGGGGAATAATATTATAATTTGAGTGAGATATATAAATTGAGAGATAAATGAATGTTATTGTGATTTAGTAACCGTTATATAAAAAAATAATAATTTTTTTCATTGAATAAGTTATTTATTTTTTTTAACGTAAAAATTTAAACATTAATTAAACGTGATTTGATTGAATACTAATAATTGGTGATAACTAATTTTAATTTACTATTATTCTAAAACCGACTTTCGAAATTTGATTGGTTATCAAATTTAATCGAGTTTTTAATTATTTGTTGTTTGGTATCCTTATGTTAAAACCATCATTTCTAAAATATTAAATATCTAAAATGGATATTCTAATAAAACCCTATATATATATATATATATATATATATATATATATATATATATATATATATATATATATATAGAGGGCATATCATATGAGAATGCCTTTTTTATATGAGAATGTGAGAATGAATCTGAACCATTGGATTTTAAAATAAATGGTGGAGATTATGGGTGAATCTTTTTTTTCTCTCTCCTACTTCATTTATTTCAAAATGTAGGAGAGAGAAAAAAAAGATTCACATACAATCTCTACCATTTATTTTAAAATCCAATGGTTCAGATTCATTCTCATATTCTCATATAAAAAAGGCATTCTCATATGATATGCCCTCTATATATATATATATATATATATGGCTAGGGTTTTATTAGAATATCCATGTTTTATTAGAATATCCATTTTAGATATTTAATATTTTAGAAATGATGGTTTTTATATATATATATATATATATATATATATATATATATATATATATATATATATATATATATATATATATATGAATTCTCATTCTAAAATTTTTTTGTTTAAAGAAAATTTTATTTCTAACATAAAACAATTATATCTTTTATTAAACATATAAGAAGTTATAGGAATATGGAAAGTATAAGGAAATCTAATATATAAAGAAAATTACATAGTATTTATACCTATTAAATAAGTAAAAAATCATGTATTCTTAAAAGATACAAATATATATTTATTTATTTATTTATTTAATCTCTTATAATTTTAATTTATAAAAATATTAATTAAGAAATTTTGTAATATTTAGAGTTTAATTTATATACACTGACAGTGTAAAATCATTTTACACTGTCATCCAATAGAAAACTAACAAAGTGTCTTGTCATTAAAAGAATTTTTAATTTAAAGTGAGATTTATTCTGATACAAGGTTGTGATTGGTTGACAGTGTAAAATAATTTTACACTGTCAGTGTATAAACTTTTTTCTCTAATATTTATGGATTTAAATTAAATACATAAAATTTATTAAATATTTATGTAATTATTTAAAAAACAATGAAATATAAAATAATTTAAAAATTATTACATTTTTATAAAACATAGGAATATGGAAATTTGTATGGAAATCTAACATATAAAGAAAATTATCTATTATTTGTACCATTAAATAAGTAAAATTACGTCTTTTTAAAAGTTATAAATATAAGTTATAACTTATTTAATATCTTATTAATTTACACAATTATTAGTTTTCATAACTTTAATTACCATTACTGTTGATCTAAATACTATCAGGGTTTGTATCCCAAAAAAATAATACTATAAGGGTTTATTACTGAAATATTTAACCATTTTGTTTTGAAATATTTTAATCTTATTTAAATTAAATATTACATATTCATTGAAACTAACAAAATGATTAAAATTAACAATCACAATATATAGGTTAAATTATATATTGCAAATAAGAAATAATACAAATTTATTAGATAATATTTTGATGATCATTAAAATACATTAATATTTTTCAATAATACAATTACAATAACATGTATCAAGAATGACTATATCAAAATCATTCATTTTTAATTAAAGGCCTTCAATATATTATGCTTAGAGACAGATACTTATATGATTTTTCACATGTTTCTCAAATAATAAGAATGTAAAAGTAGCAACAAAATAATTCTTCTTTGTTCTTTACATCCGCAAGAAATAGTAGAGAGAACTACATCACCAAATCCTATAAGAAAATTATTACAAAATCGTATAGTTAAAATATTTAGATAATTGATAAAATAGAGCAAATTAAGTATAAGTCTGCCATATAAATTGAAGAATAGTTAAGACATAGTCAATAATAAGAAAAGGAAATAAAAATATCGATAAAAAATGTAGGTACCTTATTATTGTTTGGGTAAAAGAGGATGTAGATCTACAACAACAAAAAAATAGTTGAAATATATATAATTACTACAATAGAATAAGTTGAGTTACTTGTCATATAAATCAAATAATAGTTAAAACATATGAAAAGAAAGGAAAATATTAATACAAAATAGAAAATGAAGTACTGTGTCAACCTTGTTTAAAGAGAATGATGAAGACCTACGACAAAATATATAGTACAGAAATGTAAAACTCATCAACCAATTATGTATTTATATACATAAGAATGATTATTAAAAAGACAATAACTCATATGTTACAAAAAAAATTGTAACTTTCAGTTTCACCAATTAAAATTTATTATAATTAATACTAATTAAATATTTGTATTGTAATTAAAACATATTTAATTTTATCTTCAATATAATAATTTCATAGTATTGCAAATGATGAATATTTATGGAATATATTTTAACCAAGTAAAGAAATATAGAATTATGAAATTTGTTTTCTTCAGGTAGATGTTTATATCTATAAAATGAATCATAATAATCAATAAAAATATTGACTAATTATTTTTAATAAAATCTTACCTTAATATAAAATTTTTTCTCGTATTGGTCAACTAATTATTTTTAATCAAATATAAGTAAATGTTGTGACAAAAATTATATATATTATTAAAATGAACTAAGTTTTTAGAGCTAATAATATAAATTTCACATATTAAAGATTGACTACAAATGTTTTAATATTTAATATTATTTTAATTATTTATTTATAAATATTACATCCAAATAGAATAAAAGTTTTATTGAGTGGTGGAGTAGTTATGGAATATGAAAAGTTGAATAAAGTTGAAGAAATATCTCAATTTAATTATAATCATTATTTTAATTATACAAACATAATATTATATACATAAGATAAAAGGAGAAAAACATGATTTTTTTAATTATCATAAATTATTTATATAAATGATATTATTTTTAATAGTGGTAGTTGAATATTATTATTATTCTTATTTTATTATTATTATTATTATTATTATTATTATTATTATCATTATTATTATTATTATTATTATTATTATTGTAGCTTAGTATTCTATTATATTATTTATATAAATGATATTATTTTTAATAGTGGTAGTTGAATATTATTATTATTCTTATTTTATTATTATTATTATTATTATTATTATTATTGTAGCTTAGTATTCTATTATTATTATTATTATATACTAATGTAGAAATAATTTGATAAAAATATTATTATTATTATTGTTATTATTATTATTATTAATTATTAATGTAGATTTAATTATTATTTTTATGGTTTTATTATTATTATATTTATTTTTAATGTAGGGTTAAATTAGTAAAATTAACAATAGAGTGTAGGGTTAAATTAGTAAAATTTAAATTAGGGTTTGTGCTTAGAGTTGCTATGAGGTTGACATGTGGCTAGGGTTGCCATCATGACAACCTTGGATTTATATATAAGATGATAGTTAATATATTTAATTTTTTTATTTCATATAAAAGAGAAATACAATTATTAATATATTCTTACCTAAATTCTTATTCACTGATAATTCGAGGTAGAGCGAGGGGAGGGGAGGGGAGGGGAGAGAATATTTAAAATGAAATTTTGTTTGGTCAATTTTTAGGAGGGGATGGGAGCAAAATCCCTCAAAATGACATTTTTTGCGTTCCCCCGACTCGGGAGAATTCGGAGCGGAGGGGAGGGGATCTGAGTTTTAATATTAATTAAATTAATAGATTTACTAAGATATCCTCAATTTTATTTTAATATTATAAAAATATTATTTTCTTTCATGTTTCTACTTTTCTTTTTTTTTTTGACTTTTTATCTATTGCTTCCAAGCCTTCCATCAACTTATTATAATTATTTTTCACCTTCAAATTATTTTTTATTTTTTTATTTAATAAAAATTATAACTACTATAATTTTTTGTATTTTATTATAATTTATTTTATATATTCAAAAGTGGTTATTAATGCATAGTTCATTTTGTGTCGAGAGTTATAATACGAATCAAGTCTACTTTATTTTTTTTAATATTATACTTTAAATTATGACTTTTTAGTCACTCAGTTATACACATATTATTTTCAAAAAAATATTTATGAAATTTTTACAATTGGATATCATATCACTTATATAAAATTACAAGGATAAAATTGTAAATTATTATTAAAATCTCTCCCCTCCCCTCGTGAACCAAACATATTTTTAAACGAAATCTCTTCCCTTCCCTCCCCTCCCCTTCCCTTCCCTACATTAACTTCCCTCCCCTCCCCTCCTCCTCATTTGAACCAAACAAACCCTCAAAATCTAAGAAAAATTCTAAATATTTTGTCTATAATACTTGTTTTAAACCAGGTTCTAACCGGACTTACAAATTTATTAACTTTTTTTATTTTATTGTTTACTACTTTACTCTTTTTTCAAGGCGTTGTTTATGACCTCTAAGACTTCTCATAAAAAATTTATATAATATTTTCCTTTATTAAAAAAACATTGATTCAACATCAAAGTTTTAAGGTTTGATTTAAGATCCAATTTATAGGAAAATAATCTTATAGATGAATTTTAAAGTAATTATAATTAATATAAATGGTTTAAATTTTAAATAGTTTGACAAATATAATTAATTATCAATGTAAATGATTATTATACAAAATAATGTATAAAACAATATCTTTTTTATTGATCATATTAAAAAGAATATATCTTTTTATTGATTTTCTATCATTCAATTTCTTCTCGAACTATATGTTTGTAGCTTAAGTTTATTTTTATTTTTTTTATTTTGGTTGAGATTTTTGAACACATATTAAGCACACTTTATTAAGATGTTTTGTATTTTATAATTTTGTTCTTTCTTTTTGTGGGGTTGTTGGGTTAGTGGCTCTTTTGTAAAAAGGTTGGAGAACCTTTAGTTCTCTCTCTTTTATAGGCAATGAATTTATAAAGAAAGAGTAAAAGGGTACTCGCAAATGATACAATAAATTCAAAAACAAGAACTTTGACGTCAAAAGTAAAAATTCTTACAACTATTAGATTTAATTTTGATTACATACCAATATCAAGATAAAAGCTTAACACTTTCCACGACTTCGCCCAACAAGTTGACAACAAAATAACCAACCTTTTATTTTTCAAAGCTTTACCTCAGAGGGAATCTTTGAGCCAAAGCAAATGTTCCACCATCGATACAACCACTCCTACGGGAAACAAAATAGTAGATGATCTAGGGACTCAACCAAAGAGGCGCGGAGAGAACAAGTACTACCATTCTCATTTGGAACAATACCCCTTTTATGAAGTTTCTCCCTAGTAGTTATACGATCTTTCACGCACCTCCAACCAAAGATTTAAACTTTCGAAAGCACTTTAGTCTTCCATATACTAGCCAAAGTGTCGGTTACGATGAGAGACATAGATTTGAGATCACCTTTCTTCAAAGCCTCCACGTATCCATCACTCATAAGATAAGAACCTCCCATATTCTTAAGCCAAATAAACCTATCTTTAGCATGCTCGTTCGGGCCAATGTCGAACAAAAGCTCCTTCAATTCCTCCCCTGATCCTTCTCGATTCTAAACAAGAAATC
This sequence comes from Vicia villosa, assembly GCF_029867415.1. Classification (NCBI taxonomy): domain Eukaryota; kingdom Viridiplantae; phylum Streptophyta; class Magnoliopsida; order Fabales; family Fabaceae; genus Vicia; species Vicia villosa. The sequence continues at coordinate 710,602 of NW_026705327.1, forward strand.
CAAAACACCCGTAAAGTGCCAGAGCCTCTTATTATTGACAAAATCTCCCATCTCCCAAACCGATGCATTAGGGAAAGACGAAACTCGAAAAGTGGAAAGACTATATTCTAAGGAATCCCTCCACACCAGTTGCTTTTCTCTGAATCACCAAAAACTGACACATCCAGCCTTCCATACTTGTGTTCTAATATGGCTTGTGTCATACCCCAAAATTTGCCCTCATTATTTCCAAATGTCAGATTATCCCGAATAAGTGACATAGTGCAATGGGTGAGAATTTGAGGGTAAGAGGTACAAGAGCGAGAGGTTCTGGGTTCGAATCTCACTTCTAACATTTTCTCCTTTTATTTGTTTCTAACTATAGTCTTAATTTTATTTCACAAAAAAGACTTTTTTTTTTATCATTCTAATTTTATTTTTTGTATTAATTAAATAGTTGTTTTTAAAAATAAATCTTTGATGCTTTTTATTATTATTATCAACAATAAATAAATAAAATTTCATGAAATAAAAAGATTTATGCACTTTTTGCATTTTAGGATAGTTTTATTCTTTTTAAGAAAGAATCAATTTGATTTGAGTAAGAAAGAGGTTCCAAATCAAAATCAAATGAATTTGCTTTGGGCCTTTTAATTATTTGAAACAAATAGCTTTTTTCGTTGGCCTCACGTTAACCTAATTTATATTTAGTACAAATAGAACTAACAATTAACCAACTTTTTGGAACCCTTATTCACTACAACCTACTCACGTACACAGTTTCACCACTCTTCTAATACAAAAACATTAGCAACTTTTCATCCATTCTCTATCACTTTTGTATATAATTTTTTTAACTAACAGAAACTTATATATTTTCTATGCCCATTGTTTTTATCATCTCTAAAACAACCCCTATGCTTTGTCACCCTCATCACAATCAACACATGATAATTATAAAAAAAAACTAACAACAACACAACAGTTTTTTTTCTCTCTCTTTTGTAGGAAGGAAGATTAGAGGTCAAGAGAAAAGAAACAAAGTTGTTTCCGACGGGAATCCTTTGAGACCGCCAAACAACGTGAAGCCTCCATCGCTTGCCATCGTCACTCGCTGCAGCCGCCCTGTGCACCACCGAAACGCTTCCTCGATTTCAACCATGGAACCTGACGAGCCGCAGCAAACCAACGCCGATCTACGCGTGCGATAACAATAAAGCCTGCGTCGAGACCGAATAGCACCGTTAGATCCGCTCCACACATAGAAACATTCTCACGGCGGATTTCCGGCGCCATGACCTCTACCCGACCAGCCACCGTGGTGCCGCCGCTCTTAGCTTCGACCGATAACCTTTCGTTTTTTTTCAATTGGTTCCTATTGATATTTGTTTTGTGTTTTGATATAGTGACATTGTTGTTTCTTTTGCAATTAGAATAGGAGGATTTTAGATTATTTTTCTTTTCTTTTATGGTATTGATAGTGTAAATAAGAATGTGTAGATCTATCTCTATTATTTATTAATTTATATCTATGGTTTTCTTGTAGTAATTACCATGCCACTTGTTCATATTTTATTGGTCGTTAATTTGTTTGAAAGAGTCAAAATACATCTAATTGTTATAAGGGCTAACTTCATATGGTACTTGAGTTTCAAACGTGAAGAGAGAGGTGGTGGTATTGATTTTCATTATTTATTTGTTCCCTTCTTTTAATCTTTTAATTTAATATAAATATATATGTTATATTATTTATATTTTCCTTTATATACTAAGAATGCCAAAACAATTGTTTTAATTTTATTTAAGTGTTGTTGGAATTTAATTTGAATTGTTATATTTTGTTTTGTCAAATGTTAATTAATATTTGTTCATATTTTATCATTTATTTATTTATTATTTTATACATTGTTACTAATATTTTCTTGTTTATTGCGAGGTACTACCATCGCAAGCATTGGACTGTTTTGCAGACATTCATAGCTTGTGCGTGCATGCATGCATGGATTAATCCAACGCTTCAGAGCCTGCAGTCTCATGGTGAACCTTCAAGATTCGACCACACCTGATTCTAGCATCCAGGTTTATCATTTACTTAATTATTTCTTGTGGTTTGCTCACAAATGGTTTTTTTTATTTATTTGTATCTGCCCCAAAGCCATGTAATAGTTAAATTAGGTTTTAATTTTCTGCCTTTTATTTTCTGCCTACAGGTGTTTATTGTAATAGCGTAGGAACTTTTAATTCTGCCTTTATTTTTTAACTGCGTGGTTAGTAATCTTAGGAAGTGCAAGTCTTGTTTAAAATAAATTAGCTCACTATTATAAGATAAATATCTGAATTGAATCACGTGATTGTTGCACCCACACACCTTTAGGGTAATCTTTCTTGTTGCCTGTTGCCTTATGATTATGTTGCCTCTAAGTGTACTAAATAGTCAAGTCCCTCGATTCCAAGGATACCTAAAGCAATGTTGCTTGTCGCCTTCAAAGTTATAGAAACTCCCTCGAGATTGCCTTATAAAGGATAATTGTCCCAATTGCTAAGGTATCCTCGCATGATGCTTAAATGACTATTTTATCCTTCCCTAAAGACTACTTACCTCTACATGGTAGGGATAGTTTTATGGCGAAAGATATTTCTTCGATGACCCGCACATCCAATTGAAAGACTTCCTACCCTCTCATGGTATGGATAGACCCTTTCGCCTGAAAGACTTAAAGAACAAGAAAGATAAACTTAGGGTAGGTAGTTCTTAATTGCTTGCTCATACCAATCAAAATCAAATGCTTTTAACACCTCTCTTTTCAAATACTTTCAAACAAGGCTACGCTTATTTACAAGCTAAAGTCCTTAAAACGAAATCTTTTTACTATTCACACACGACACTTTTCAAACAATTCAAACAAACAAGTGAGCTAAGCAATTAAGAGCCCATGGATAACCATGGATGCAAAGGGTGCCTTACACCTTCCCTTTGTATAACTTACCCCCCGAACTCAAAATCTTTCAAAGGTCTTTCCTGTTCTTTTTGCCTTTCCAATTGTATAAAATAAAAGTCGGTGGCGACTCTTGCTATCCGCAACATTTCTTTAAAAGTCAGTTCACCGTATTACAGCTTGTTTGTCGATTAAGAATTTCCTCTTACTTCTACACACCCAACTCACCCATGTTATTCCTCTCTTGTCCGCCCCGCTGTCATACCCCAAAATTTTCCCTCCTCATTTCATCTTCAATGACTCAAGGTTCAAGGGTTTTCTCAAGTCACACTCTCCTATCCTAAATTAGGGTTTGCACTTTCATCAAAGGAGTTTGAATCTCTAAGGCCTCAAATAGATCTCAAGGTATCTCATATGTCTCAAAGCATCTCCATGTCAAAATTCAAGCTTCAATTCAAAGGATTGCTCACTCAATGGCTCAGATGATCAACAATCGACTAGTTTGACGTAAAAGTCAACTATGGTCAAAGTACAGTCAAAACTCCTTACTTTTGGTCAACATCAAGTATTTGAGGTTATATCCATCATTTGATCAAAGTTTGATCATGATCCATTAATAAAAACTCAGAAATGAACAAAGTCAAAAGGTTCAAGTTAGGGTTTTTTATTGGAAAAGTCAACTCAACTTTGACTGGTCATAACTTTCACATGGAGTATCAAAAATTTCCCAACCAAAGCCTATTTTGAAGGAAATTGGATTCTCTACAACTTTGTCTCTCACTAGCTAAAGCCAGAGATGCTTCATTTGGGAGATATGGTATAAAAGATTATAGGTCCTTTTTAAAGGCCAGCCAAAAGTAGTTTTTTGTCAAAGGGCATATCATCAAGATAAAATCCCCAAATGAAAAATATGTTACAAAGTGGATTATAGAGGACATCTTGAGGTTTCCAAAAAGTACTATAACTCCTTCGTATCTTAAAAATTGAGGGAGATATGCCTTGTTATAGTTGGGCAATTTTTTAGGCAAAATGTGAAATAAAAGAGGCTCAAATTGGAATTTTTTGTAAATTGGCCTAACCTTTTATGGCTTAATCTTGATCCACAAGCTATCCAAGTTATCCAAATCATTGGCCACGAATTATAGCATTTTTATTTGAGTTTATACAATTTTATTTCATTTAAAAAGTGATTTAAAGTGATATAATTGAAAGGAAAATCAAATATTGGATTTAGGGACTCATATTGACCAATTCCAATCAACATTAATGACATATTTGCAATATAATTTCGTGCTATAATGATTAGAAAAAGATTAATACAAGATTGGAGAAAATTAGAAGGTTTTTATTCAAGCTCCAAAACAATTTTCTCAAACTTTGCAAGATTGGATTCAAGAGGCCTTTGGACTATTTTTTAACCTAATTCGTTCCTTTATAAATGTACAACACAAGGCAATTGAGTAGGGGACGAAATTCTGGGCAAAGGAGAGTATTCAAGAAAAAAATTCACTAAGAACTTGCAATCGGTTTTTGAGAATTAGAAGGTTTCAGGGAGATTTAAAACTTGCTACACGTTTCTTGGATCACTCTGAAGCGATCTGGATACTTACACTGCATCAACACTCCCATAACAACCTCCAATAAGCCACGGTATGTCGTTTTAGATTCAAGGTCGATTACGAAGATTCATGCATTCATATTGAATTTGGTTTGCATATTATGTTTTGTCTTGGTGTGGTGATTGTTTCTGGGCAAGAAATTCATTGTTTATGTGGTTTAATCGTTAATCACCATTGTTGGCCGACCTAGGGTTCTTGAACTTAAAATTGGGGTTTTCTGTTAGGGGTGAAATTAGGAGCAATTAGGATCACCATTGAATTTGTAACACTTGGACGAAGAGATTGGGATGGTCGCGAAATATTTCTATGGCATGTACGTGATTTTTGCATTGCAGGGTTAAAAGGCTACGAATATATTTGTAGCAAATGTTTGCATGTTTTTCAGGCTCATTGGGGAAGATGATGAGGTGTCCTCATCAGGTTTGTCAGTTTAAATTCGTGCGCGCGTTTTCTTTGATTGTTTCTTGTTTTATATATAATATAATGAGAGTGGTTCATAAACAATTGAAACATCTGGTTAGGTTGGTAACGAGGCGCTCTTGTAAGGGGGAGGCCACGGGTTCTAGTCCCCCCTCCAACAATATTTTTTATGAAAGCTTTGTTTCTTGATTCAGAACACGTACAACCATTGGACTTACCATGCGCTTCCAGATCTGAGCCTTAGGATTATCCACTAACTTAGATCTAATGCCCAGTATTTGTTCCCCATACCATGAACCCTCAAATCTGCCACACTGAATAAAAATCTTTAATTTTCTTATTAATTTTTATTATTTAAATATTGATTTAATTAACTATTTAATATTTATGTATTTATAAATCTAAATTATTTTTATCAAATTAAAATATTATAAATATTAAAATTTAATTTATTACTCGTTCCGATTAAATCCATTAGTCGTGATGGGTAATAATCGATTACTTGAATATTTGACTATTTAAAATAAAAATAAGTTGTATTTGGCTAAAGGGTTTTAACCACCTTATTGGTTGCGATGATTAGCCTATCTTTCTCTAAAAAAATTCGTTATTATTTATAATCGAATTTATCGATTACGAGGGATAACGATAAAAATTAAATAATTAAATTATAAAAAATACATTTATTTTTTATTAGTGATAATCGAACCTATCGATTAGAATTGGTAACAATACCCTACTAATCTATTAATTATGGTGATCAAATCTATTGATCATTGCGATTAATAGTGCATATTAAAAACCAGTGTTGTACGCCCAATCTTAAAACACTTTTCAAAAACCTCGAATACCAAACTACGAATTATCATAACTACGATAAGGCAACTCAAAAAACCTTCAAACCACTTTATATCAAATTCTAAGGAGTACAACCCTTCCCCGAACTACGTTGACTCTGATCCTCCATAAGGAGGTACGTAGGCACTTGGCAACAAGGCGAGTCCCCTTCCCTAAAACCTCAATTCTTTCAAATCTCACTTTTCGCCCTCTTCATTTCCTTAGCTATTAACCTTAATAAATTTAGCCATAAACCTTTACCTAAAAATGCAAACCTTAGGAAAGGATTAAGGGTGCCTAACACCTTCCCTTGACCTGATTATATTAATCTTACCCAGATCTTTATACTGCGTAGGGTTTCCTATTCGCCCTGGTAGAATAGGTGGCGACTCTAAAACCTTTAATTTTTAAAGCAGGTTGCTACACCTGCCATTCCAAAAAAATTTCCTCTTAATTCTTATGAGATTACTCAACAAACACACGTAAATAGGAATAAGGTTTTCAATAATAATATTCTTAAAAATAATATTTTTAAAGTTAATTTTAATTTTTAAAACAAACCTATTCTAACAAACTATTATTGGTTGCAAAAAAAGAAGTAATTGAAAAGTGAATTTATTTTTTTGGAATAAAAAAGTATTTAAAAAATAGTGTAGTAGCTTCATAATTGAAATTCACCTTTTAAAAGTTAATAAAGTGGAATGTCCAAAGTGTCCCCACATATCTACCAATTGACTTAACATAAATAACCGGTTCGTCAATTTTAAAAAGAATATGATAAAATACTCAGTTATTTTATAGCTTTTCTACATGATTTTTTATTTAAAAACACAACTCATAATAAAATACTCTCCAAAAAGTTGAGTATAACTGTTTTATAAAAATAATACATTTTCACAATAATATATATAAAGGTCTTGCTAACCAGTGCCCTCAAGGCGAGCATTCCTAAAAAGGAAAATATTTTATAGAAATTTTAATACTTCAATTTCCAATGTATTAAATATACAGATTACCGAGATAAAGTTACTATTTTAAAATTTTTAACCATTACTCTGAGAGCACTGGTTAGCATTTCCCTATATATAAACATGCGACAGTTTGAAAATGTGAGGGATTCAAATCCTATATAAATGACTGCATTTTTTCTTCAAAACTCTGTAATTCAAGAATAAGATAGTATTTAAACGCCCACCTCGTCAAAATTTGCACATCGTTCAAAGTGAGATCCTCAAACCGTGGGATCGTTTTGGAGAACCATGTTTTATTTACTGTATTATTTATTCATATTCAACAAGAGGAATCACAATAAAAATTTGCAATCATCAATACAAAAAGTAAATGAGAGTTGCTATATGTACACCAAGATTTAACACCATGTATGTACACCGTATTCAAAATACAATGTCCATGTGATAGTTTGTGTGTCAGAACAAATGAAAATAAAAAATAAATATTTTAAAAATACAAAACCGCACTTTGTTACGGTGTAGTGTTACATAGATAGCATTGCTCAAAGTAAATGCATCAGTGATCATTACTCATTAACAAACTATACCAATAATATTTATAATGATAATCCTTGGATTAGTGCTTAATATGTATAACAAGTGTTTGATTAAATTTTTCTTCTTTATGAGAATTTATTATTCTTTGAGCTGTGTTGTTTTTGAAGTATTGGGCTTACGTTTCTGCAATATTGTCAAATTTCAGCACATACCGTAGGCGTCATTACTGGAGAGGCATGACTATTTATCAAAGATTTGTCTTCTCGATAGAGAAATTTTCATTTTATATGGAAAAAAGTGAGGAAGTTTAGCCATAATCAATGATTGAGATTATGATCACTACATACAATATTTATTTAAACCTAGTGTATCTTTTCCTCTAAGGTGAGGTAGCCAAATCCATTTTAGAAGCAACTAGTTCAATTAAAAACATGAAGAAATAAATACAATAATAGAGAAGGTTATTGGTTGGTTATTATAAGCCTTTCAATCTTTTAATTCTCAAAAACTTAAAAAAAAAAAAACAAATACATCAATTGAGATTTGAGACAAAGCTTAAAATACCTCAGCTTTCTCTCGAGGGTCTGCAAGTTTAGTGATATATTTAATAGCTTCTCCTTTTTCATCTGCCTCAATGCATGCCTCCACAAATGGCCTATAACCTATGGATGCCAGAACATGTAGGTACTGGTCGTCAATACAGTAAAAAGGAACCAAACATAGTCAAGAAAAATAGGGAAACAACGACTACGAATATATTAGTGTCAGTGTTGTTAAATATCGGTTATATCTTGATATACCGGTTTTTCATATCGGAATTTTCCTATCTGATACGAAATCCGATATCTCGTATCAATTTCGCGACGATCCGTATATCGGCCATTTTTTGTATACCGGTTTTGAATTTCATATCAGAATTTATATTTTTCTGATCAATTTTTTAATAAGTTATATTAAAAAATAATTGAATATGAAGAGGTGGAAGGAAAAAGTAGGCTACGAAGAGGGGAAGAGATGGACAGTAATAGTTGGGTAGTAATAATTAGTAAGTAGGTTGTGAAGAGGTGAAGAGGAGCACAGTAATCAAGTGCAAATGTGAATAAATCAAGTGAAAATGTGAAGAGGTGAAGTAATAATAAAGTGGAGAGCTGTATGGATATTAACATAGTCTTAGGAGTCTCGAAAATAGAAGTAAATGTGAAGAGGTAATATTAGTTGGTGTGTTTATATATTGGACTAATAGGAGTGATAGTGCCTCAATCACCATAAATAATTGTTTATGTTAGTAGCTTTTATACGTTTTTCATGTTTTATTTTATATATAAGTATTTATTTTAATCGCCTTTATGGTTTCCGCTATTTGCCCATTACGATATCTGATATTACTCATATCGGGTTTTTGGCGATTCGATATTTTCCGCGATCCGTTATTAACAACACTGATTATAGTATAAGCATAAGATTAGTAAGAGATTAGTTTTACTGTTTAGCTAAGTTTTATAATGATGAGCTGGCAGTGACAGGTGTCACTGCCACTTCACTATAAATACAACTTTGTAACTAACTCTATTCAGAGTTTTCATAATCAATTCATAATAAACTCTCCTTTGTTCTTCTCTCTCTCTCTCTGCATTTATCTTTCTCTATTATGGTATCATGAGCTTCTGATCCTCATGATCATGGCTTCCTCTACCAACTTTGATACTCCGACAACGGATGAAAACTCATCGTCGTAACCACCGGCTTCGTCTCCGTTGAAGAATGCGTTCAAACGTCTGCTCAACAAATCAACATCAAGCTTGATAACAACAATTTCCTCTCATGGAAACAACAAGTTGAAGGCATCATTCGCATTCAAAATCTGCATCGTCATCTTGCGAATCTGGTAATTCTTCCGCATTATCTCAAGACGCCAGACCGAGAATCGGATTTTGAAAATCCGGCGTATCAGCTATGGCATCAAGAAGATTCTCTTATGTTCACGTGGCTATTGACTACGCTCTCCAATATCGTTCTTCCTCGTGTCGTGAAGTGTGTTCACGCGCATGAATTTTGGTCTGTAATTGATCAATTTCAGCGAACACAGGTCTATGTTAAGTCACGACAACTCCGATTTGAACTTCGCAGCATGGAGAAAGGCGATCGTATGATCGCGCAATACCTAGGTTGCGTTCAACAGATTTGCGATATCCTTGAATCAATCAAGGATCCGGTGTCTCATCGTGATCAACTGGAAACAATCATCGAAGGACTGCCACCGAAGTATCAAGCTCTTGCTTCCATCATCCAGTATCGCGATGAACTGTGTGCTATAGTTGTTTCTGAGACGATGCATCTTTCTCATGAAGCACGTCTTGATCGTTCTACTCGTGTTGCTTCTCGAGAATCACTTTCCGTCAATCTCACTCAAGGTACTCCCACACCTTCTGTAATTCAAATCTTTCTACTATTTTAGAAGCTCCTATGTTTGAGTCCGCACCATCGTCTGAGTATTCTCGTGGTGGCCGTTACTCTCAATCTAGGGGAGGAGGTCGCAACGGTGGTAGAAATCGTGTATGTGGCAGATTTGTGCTAAAACAGGTCATGATGCTAAGGTTTGTTACTACATACTTGGTGTTCAACCTTCTACTGGTAATCAGTGGCGTGCACCTATCGTGCCTATGTCTGCTACTTGGTATCAAGGTGCTCCTTCGAAACAATCTCCCAGTCAGTGGTATCCACCTCAAATTAGTCAGTGGCGAGCACTTACTACTGTCGTCCGACCAAACAAACAAGCTCAAGCCTATGTCACAAGCTCAGATGCAGGCACGACTCCTTCAGCCTCCTCTCCTTGGCATCTAGATTCATGTGCTACTCACCATGTCACACACTCTGCTGACAATTTTCTGGATAGTGTGTCTACTTCAGGCTCAGAGCAAGTGATTCTTGGTAATGGCCAAGGTTTTTCCATCACATCCATTGGCAACACATCCTTTCACTCACCACAAAAACCACACACTACACTCACACTAAAAAATCTCTTTCTAGTGCCTAATATTACCAAGAACCTTATCTCAGTCAATTTGCAAGGGATAATTGTGTGTATCCTGATATATGCCTTGTGAAATCTCAAGCTACTTCTGAGGTGCTGCTTCAAAGATCTCTTGGCAAAGATGGACTCTCCTCTTTTGGATCTCTGCAGGAGGCTCTCTCTTTACCTTTGCATAGGAATAAATTACCCTTTGTTCACACACTCACTGCAATGATTCATCTTAAAGAAATTTCAATTCCAATGCAAATAAGACTGCCAATAGCCTAGGTCCCTCATTGTATGAACAGTGGCATAGAAGACTAGGTCACCCTTATCATGAGGTTCTTAACTCTGTTTTTCTCAAATGTAAAATTCATGTTCCTCAGCCATCTAAGTTGGATTTTTGTGTTGCATGTTGTTTGGGTAAAGTACATAGACTACCATCCACTTCTTCAACTACTATCTATAATGCTCCCTTTGATCTTATATTTGCCGATGTTTGGGGTCCTGCTCCAATGCTTTCCACAACAGGCAAAGAAAACACAAGCATGTGGAAAGAAATATCTAGACACTCCAAACACTACAAGAATTCTCTAGAAACATGACCCATAATTACTTAAGCCCAAAATAACTAAGCCCAAAGAACCAAATAATTAATTTAGGCCCAAATCAAGTTTATATGTCAACAGAAGCAACCTCCACTTTTGAAAATCTAATGTAGAAAATTGACTTTTGAGTATTATAATGACAATTGACGATACATAACAAATTGACTTGTATCAATGTTTACAATGATTGTACCTTCACCATATCTTGCCTTATTCCATAAGGAGTCTTTGGGAACCACTCAATAATCATTCTCTAGCCCAAGAAATTAAATTCTCATGATCTTGTGGTTTGCAATTCATGCCCTTTGTTCTCAAACACAGACACTACATTTGGATGTTCTGATGGGCAAAACTCAAAATTGAGCATAAGAAATATGAAAATCTACATATATATTTTTTAGGGTCGGTAGACAAAGTGGTAATAACCACTAGACACTCACACACACACAATCCTGGGTATTAGGGTTCGAATTATAGTGATAGCATCAAACCTAGCAAAATTGGCTTCTGTCAGTTGAGCTAGGAATTGTGGACCAAAATCTATGAAGGAAATAATAAATAATAATTAGAATAATCTCTCTCTCATGACAAAAGTCTATTGAGTTCTATAGACCATATACATACCTTCCCAAGTGTGAGCCAAGTAAATTGTAATGGGAATTTGTTGCAGATTGAAGATCACTTGCTGAATGGTTTGGCCCATGAGAAGCCGAGGAAACGACTTAGAAGCCGAGGAAATTGAGGTATTCACCGATTCTCAACTGGTCGCATCCCATATCTCAGGCGAATATCAGGTCAAAAGCGAAGCCCTCGCCGAATATCTGGCCCTCGTACAAGAAAGACTAACCTAATTCAGAAGCGCCAAAGTAAAACACATCCCAAGGGAACACAACTCCCGGGCAGACGTCCTATCTAAACTAGCTAGTACGAGGAAGAAAGGGGGCAACAAATCTGTAATCCAGGAAATATTGCCAAAACCCAGTACGGAATCTCCATCCACACTAACACTCGTAAACACGATAGGAGATGCGTCCTGCTGGATGACTCCCGTATATAATTACCTAACTTGCGACCTCCTGCCCGCCGATCCCAAAGAGGCCTCTGTAATCCGAAGGAGAGCCTGCTCGTACGTCTTGGTCGAAAATCGCCTCTACCGAAGGGGATTTTCCATACCCCTCCTCAAATGCATAGATGAGGGCACGGTTCCCCACATACTCCGAGAGATACACGAGGGAATCAACTCTCAACACTTAGGAGGGAGATCACTCGCCCGGAAAGCCCTCTGAGCCAGATACTATTGGCCCACGATGCAAGACGACGCCAAGGAATACATAATGAAATGCGACAAGTGCCAGCGTTTTGGGGACATGCACCTTGCACCCCCTAACGAACTCAAGTCTTTGTCATCTCCATGGTCGTTCGCGTGGTGGGGCATGGACCTCCTCGGCCCGTTCGTAACCGGGAGCAATCAGAACAAGTATCTAATAGTCGCGGTCGACTATTTCACTAAGTGGATCGAGGCCGAACCATTAGCCAAAATCACCTCCTTAAACGTACTTCACTTCTACAAAATAAACTTCCTCGCCCGGTTCGGGGTACCCTTGGCCATCATCATCGACAATGGCACCCATTTCATCGACGGGCGTTTTCAAGAATTCGTCACGAAATTAGGAACCAAACAACATTTCGCATCAGTCGAGCATCCCTAAACAAACGGGCAAGCGGAGGCCGCTAACCGAGTAATATTAAGGGGCCTCAAAAGAAGACTGGATGAAATAAAAAGGGGATGGGTCGAAGATCTAAACAGCATCCTCTGGGCCTATCGCACCACCCCACATTCCACCACCGGGGAGACCCCCTTCCGACTGACATACGGGACAGAGGTTGTGATCCCCGTCGAGATACATGTGCCCTCAAGACACACCGAAGAGCCCCTCGAAACAGAGGGCAACATCGAGGCAATTAGAGAAGAGCTCGAACTGGTCGAAGAAATCTGAACCGGAGCCGCTTTATGCGAAGCCTCACTCAAGAAAAAAATCGCCCTAAGGCATGACGCAAAAGTCATTAAATGGGAATTCAAATTAGACAGCCTAGTGCTCAAAAGAAACCACAAAGATTCGCGAGAAGGCAACTTGGCCGCAAATTGGGAAGGCCCTTATTGTGTCCGAGCAAGGACAGAAAACAGGGCATACTACCTAGAGAATTTGCAAGGCGAAGAACTCGCTAGACCTTGGAACGCTGAAAAGCTCAAACAATACTACAGCTAAAAACACAGGTGCGGCCTGGTACTCGCCGAGCACCTCTAACTGAAACAAAACGACAGAAGCCCGCTCTCTTAATCGAGCAGACTCCTTGTCCTTCGGGAAACCCGAATATCGAGCATCCCCATCGTAAACACGTACCACGATGGAATAACGCCCCGCTCGCGAGGGGATTGTTCACGCCATGAGCCCCGGAGCTCAACACAACGAAATCCGAGACTCACCATATGCCAGGCACATGTCCCCGGCAATCGACCACAATTCCACACACTTAGCGATCAATACATTATAAGTCGAGCAAACCTTCCAAACATGCAAAATAAACACACAAAACACAACAATGGTACTTTATTCATCATTCATGAAGATTACAAAACAAACATCAAATGAAAAGAAAACGCTTCACTCATCCCGACAGGCAAATTCCTCCGAGTGAAGATACTGATACCAATCTTCATCCCACTCGGTCTCGGAACCATTTGCGTCAACCACGACTCTCACACCAGACATCCGAGCCTGGACGTCCGAATTCAGAGAACCTTGGGAACGAGAAGAAGAGCCGGTCAAAGCCTTCTTCTTCTCATTCACCTTCTTCACTCCACGAGAACACGAGGTTGAAGATACCTTTTTCCCTTTAGCACCACCCATTTCTACGGAAAAGTAATGAAAGAAAGGTCCATGAGACCTCCTTTTATAGAGGAAGAAGGGAACAAAAAGCTTGGGAAACGAACAAGCCTTTAATGAATAAAGACGTTGGGAATCGATAACACACCTCCCAAAAACTCAAAACGCATGCGCACAAATTCCAAGGAAAATACCAAAAGCGTTAAAAACTAAGTACTTTTAAATAAAGACGGGCAAAAAGCCCGAAAATGTGCCCAACTATGGCCATTAAGACCGAGCTGGTAAATGTACATACAAAATCAAAATGGGGGGCATACCCCCTAGAACATCATTACAAAATAAAGGCTCGCAGGCCTATCATTTGAAAACTTATAACATAAAACCTTCAAGCACCTTCCTCCATCTTGACGTCCTCGGCTTCCTGAGTCGCTGACTCCTCCCCGAAGACCGGAGAAACAATCTGATCACCCTCCACACGATGATAAGGCCCGGTACCCTCGGTCACCAACTCCACCCCAGGATTCTTCAACTTGAGCTGAGTCACAGTAGAGTTATAGGTATCCTCGGAAGCCACTACACAATCGCTCCCCAAGACTCTGATATATTGGATCAGATCCGCCCGGGTTAAGAGAGCCCTCTCCTCTTCCGACTCATCCTCAGCAGGAGTTTGAGAACAACGAAGAGAGGCCTCCCTCGCCGAGGAGGACATCATCGCTCCATACAGAGTCCGGAAGAGCAAGGTGTATTGACCTTGCACATCAGCCAGAGCATCCTCTTTCTCCCTCAACCGAGCCTTCATAGACGCCAACTCTTCACCCTGCTACTTCAGCAGCTGCTCTCGGTCCATCAGGGCAAAGGTCTTCATCTTGACATCCTCCTCGAGCAATCTCACTGCCTCCACAGACAAAGGGGCCGAGCGAGCATAAGGAGTAACCATCTCAAGAACCCGAACCAAGGCTAAAGCATCCTGCACAAGGAACCTTTGACAAACAGAGGGATCCAAACCCTCGATATGAAGAGACTTAGCACGTGGAATGGTCAAAGAGGGCCCTCCCTCGAAGAACCGGGGCTGGAGGAAGCACGAAGGAATGGTAAAGATATCACCGGCCTCCTCCTGAGTTAGATCCACGGCCTCAGTCCTCTGTAGCTTGCGATGAACCAATGCATCTGGATCCGGCTGCGGACGAAGAGGATAAGGAATTACCGTGATCAGCCTCAAAGACTCACCCTGATCAGACGAGCACGATCCATTGAATCTGCAAAGAAAAAGAAAAACATGAGAAGCCAACCCATCATAAAATCACTACGAAAAAGAAATAAGTTATAAAAACGATAGAGACAAATCAAAAAACGAGACAAGAAGGAAGGGGCAAAAGCCCCTGTAATATGGTGAACTGACTTTTAAAGAAATGTGCGGATAGCAAGAGTCGCTACCGACTTTTATTTTATCCAAATTAATGAAAGGCTAAAAGAACAGAAAAAAAACTTTTAAAAGAAAACTGAGTTCAGGGGGTAATTTATACAAAGGGGAGGTGTAAGGAACCCTTTGTATCCATGGTTATCCATGGGCTCTTAATTGCTTTGCTCTTTTTAAAACCAAAAGTTTAGAAATGTAGAAGAAGAAAATAAGGACTTTAGCTCGTAAATGAGCGTAGCCTTATTGAAGTTTTTTAAGAAAAGGGTAGAAAAAGAAATTTAAACCAGAGCATGCAATTAAGGGCAAATTATCTTGTTAGTTGTAAAGAAGTTCTTTTAGCCTTTCAGGGCTATCCATACTATAGGAGGGTGGGAAGTCCTTTTATTGGAGGTTAAAGAGTCGTCGAAAATATTGTTCTCCATAAGACTGTTCCTTGCCATAAAGAGGGCAAGTAGTCTAAGGGAAGGATATAATAGTCATTTTGTTTAGGCATCATGCGAGGATACCTTAACAATTGGGACAATCATCTTTTACCGAGGCAACTTCGATGGACTAGATGATTTTTAATCTGTATAGGCAACCTTGCTTTAGGTACAATTAGAGGCAACAGGCAACAGATAAATAAGGCAACAAGGCAACGAGAGGGATTACCCTAAAGGTGTGTGTGCACAATCACGTGGTTAACTTCGATTACATTTATCTTGTAAAGTTAGTGATTCTATGTTCAATTCATGGTTTATCACTCCCTAGGATTACTAACCACGCAGTTTAAAATTGCAGAAATTAAAGGCAGGAATTAAAACCTACGCTATTACAGTAAACACCTGTGGGGATGGGGGAAATTAAAAGCAGAAAATAAGAGGGATCAATAATTAGTATAAATGTATTTGAATGCCTTGATCTTCCTCGAACCCTCGATTGACTCTGAAAATTAAGAGGGAAATAAATAAGGGTTAGTGTGTTACAGATTCATTGACTATTAACGTAAACCCTATTTTAATTAAGAGGCGAAAAAAAGTTAAATGATGTTAAACAAAGAAATTAGAAAACTTAGCCTTTTTTTATCTGATGGCGTGTGGCTAAAGAATCTTGGTCAACCCTGGAAATTCGGCACGAAGAAGAGAAATTTTAGTGCATTATAGTTCCACAAGCCCTAGTTGACAAAAATACAAACCCTAATTGTAAAAAAAAACAAAATAATATAAAAGGTTAACGGAAAGTCGAGAGTTTGATCGATTAAATAATTATTGGATTAAATCCTAATTATTTTAATTGATTTAAGAGTATTTGTAATAAGGGAATGGAATAAAAATAAATAATAAAAAAAAACAAATGTTGATGGAATTGTAAGAAATCAAACTTTCGATAAAAGAAATAAATAAATAAAATAAATAATAAATAATAATACAAAAATATAAATTTAGTAAATAAACAAAAAGATTCGAAAATAAATATTTAATAAAAACAAAAAAAGAGAAAAAAAAGGAAATAGATAAATAGAAAACCATGTAATTAAAAATATAAAAAAAACTAGAAAAAAACTTAGCTGGGATTCAGTGTGATGCGCCTCTGAGGGTCTATGGTGTATCTGAATATTCAGGAGCGCTGGATTGAATCTAGAACACATCTGATGGCTGAGAGAGTGAAGGCACACCCAAGACGCTTCCAAGCCACGCGCATAGGAACTAGTAACAAAGTTAGAGAAAAGAAAAACTAAAAAAAGTGGTTTGTAGCACACAAGGGTTGAACCCTTGACCTTGTGCACAACCAACAACGCTCTTGTGTCCACCAGGCCGGATGCTCTTCGCTGTTAAACAAATGCTTTGCGAATATTATATAGAAAACAAACTATTCAAAAAATTTAAAAATAAAAATGTGCGCCCCAAGGACTCATCTTCTTCGTGAATTTTCTGCAACATACAACGTTTTAGGCCACGGTTTTGCTATGTTGCCAAAGCCCTGCAAAATAGAAACTCACCAAATACCATGAATAAATTCCAAGTAAGCACATGGTTCGTTCCAAAATCATCTTCTAAACATGACAGGGGCATCGATTTAGCCTAATTTTGCTTCTAGAAGAAAACCCTAAATCAAAGCTTCAAACCCCTAACCATGGTGGTTCATCGTATCAGTGCTTAAATTCAAATTAAACTGTATACAAAGCTAACAAACATCAATTTGAACACAAGTATGCAATCAAATCTCGCTAAATATGCATGAATCATTGAAATCAAATTAAAAAAAGACACAAAACCGTGAGGCCTGGGCGATGGTTCTGAATGCGTGCGACCCTGGAGATAATTCAGATAGCTTCAGGAAACATCAAGGATGCGTATTCTGTAACACCCTTCTAAACCCCGCGGAAATAATCATATAATTCAGAGTAAACATGAAATACAAGGGTATCACAATTAATTTAATATAAAATACCATAGTCAATTGTCATGCCACACGAGGAACAATTTAACATAAAACACAATTCATGTTCCACACAGCGGATTATAATTCATAACATTGCATATTCATCATCCATGCAAGTTACTCCAATACAACTATAAAACAACAAAACAAACAGAGTAATTCGTCTCTACACTAGCGTTTCCCAGTGTTACAATCAGAGCATGACCGACACGACTCATGGATGAACTCTAAGAGCTATCCTCACCGAATCAGCTAAGCCGCTACTCCTCAATCTGAAAAACAACATGTAAGGGTGAGTTTCATTCACAATTAATAAGAATTATATAATTTTTAGCAACAAAATATCATATCTTATAATTCACCCAATCTTACATGCATTCAGATATCCAGGTTATCGAACATCGTCATACTTACCGTATCTACATACAATGCATCAATTCAGCAATATTGGCCATCGGCCCAGAACTCATCATTACATCAATAATTAAGTTATATTAACAACAACTCCTTAATACATCAATCATATAAACACACGAAGACATAACACTAGATTTCATTCAATCATGTTATGACCAATGCATATTATTCAACTGACATTGTGCATGTGGTACCAAAATTCGTGAATCACATTCACAGGAGTTCTCTCCATGATACTGCCCTCCAAGTCGCTCACACCCTGTGAAAGCAAGCTTCTACAATACTATGTTTTGATGAAGACAACTATCATGAGTATACATCAATAAAGGATGAGCAAAAAGATCAAATTACAAATGGATCAAGATTGCAACTTTTATGGAGATTAGCTTTGTTTGATTGATCTTCATATCATAATGGTACAAGCTAATTCCTTTTACATTGATGTTCCTTAGTGCTCAAAAATCATATAAAATTTCATACATATGCATGTCCAATCTTATATATGCATGGCATAAGTTTCCAATCTTGAAAAACATGCATTTTCACATTTTATGCTGAGGTAACCGGTTACCCTGGTTTCAGTAACCGGTTACTGAAAATATTCCCACTGTTTTTTGTATGGGTAACCGGTTACCCAGGTTTCAGTAACCGGTTACTGTGTTGAAAATTTGAAAAATATGAACGTTGCATTTGGGTAACCGATTACCCTACTTCTGGTAACCGATTACTGCTGAAGGATCACATCTTTTCATGTTAAATCTGTCCCAAACGAATTCATCTTTCAAACCTTGAACCATTGCATTGTTCTATCAATATGCAACCATTCTAAGAGGCATATAGTCACATATAAATACTATACATTTCAGATTTACAATTTACCTCTTTCATTACAATTTACAAACCTTATTCTCACAAATATTTTCAAACAAAGTGTTCATCATTCATAAACTTTCATTGAAAATTTTTCTACACATTGTTAGAAAAGTTTCTCATTCATATATAAACACTTGAGCACTATTAGATCATTGTAAATTGTCTTGCTTGAAAGAGAAGATCAATCTTATAGATTGATATATGTTCATCAAATTTATTACTCAAATATTCTTTGTTATTATTGACTTGCTATCCAAGATTGTTGGAAGTAAGGGTTGTTGATTAGTGAGAGGATTGTTCTCATAATCAAGTTTATAAATCCAAGAGGATTGTTCTTGGTAGGTGTAACCTTGTTGTCCATAGTTTTGGAAACAAGAGGTATCCTTAGGGAGGGTGTTCTCTTAAGGACTTATTGAAATCCAAGAGGGTTGTTCTTGGTGGTTTTGTTAGAAGATTGTAGGAGGAGTCTTGGTGTAGGCTTGTACAAAGATCTAACAATAGTAAAATCTCTTTCATGTTGAAAGGGGACTGGAGTACTCTCGGATTGTGAGGGGAACCAGTATATATCGTTGTGTTCTTTACTTTTCCGCAATTTACCGCTTTCATCACTATTACCAAGAAAAGAAAAGAACCATTCAAAAACCTTCAAACACCAAACCAGAAAAATAAGTACAAGTATTCTAAAAACCGGATAAATCTTTGAAAACCTAATTCACCCCCCCTCTTAGGCGCACTCTTAAACTTACAATTGGCATCAGAGCAAGTTATAGGTAACTTGTTCCTAAAGATCCAGAATGGCTTCCGCAAATCAAAGACCGGTTTTCAAAGATGGTGGTTCTAACAACAAGCCTCCATTGTTTTGTGGTGAATATTTTGACTTTTGGAAAATCCAAATGAAGGCTCATCTAGAAGCACAAGGAGAAGAAGTTTGGGAGGCTGTCCTACAAGGTCCTCATGTTCCTACAACGGTCGTTAATGGTGTTGGATCGGAGAAACCTAAAGCGTCATGGGATAATAATGATAGAAAAAGGGTTCTTGCTGACAAAAAGGCGATCAGTCTTCTTCATGGTGCTCTTAGTATGGATGAATTCTTCCGAATATCAACATGTACAACATCAAAAGAAATTTGGGATACTCTTGTAGAAACTCATGAAGGTACCGCTGAAGTTAAAAGATCAAGATTGAATACCTTAAGTCAAGAATACGAATTGTTTAGAATGAAGCCCAGAGAAACTATTCTCGAATTGCAAAAACGATTCGTTCATTTGACAAATCACTTGAAGGCACTTGGTAAGACTCTCCCTACCGAAGAACTAAATCTAAAGGTGCTTAGATCTTTAACAAGAGAATGGCAACCGAAAGTAACAGCGATATCCGAGAAAAAGAATCTATCAAAAATGACTTCTGCAACCTTGTTCGGTAAACTTCAAGAATATGAAACAGAACTCGGAAGACTTGAAACGCATGAAATTCAAATGAAAGATTCAAAAGATATTGCCTTGAAGACAAGAGTCAAGCATCATGATAGCAATCAAGAGGATGAATCCACTAGTGAAGAAGATAATGAGTTTATCAAAAAGTTTGAAAAATTTCTAAGAAAAGAAAAGAAAAAGGAGATCATTAAAGAGGAAGCACCAACAAGGAAGATTAAATGCTTTGAATGTGGAGAAAGAGGACATGTCAAAAGTGAATGCCCTAAACTTGTAAAGAAGGACAAATACTTCAAGAAAAATAAAGATAAAAAATCAAAGAAAGCATATGTAGCATGGGATGACAATGAAATAAGTTCATCTTCAGATGAAGAACATGTGAATCTTGCATTGGTAGCAACACACCATTCTGATGATGAAGACAATGAGGTTAGTAATGAATTTTCTCTTTTTGATAATGATGTTCAAGATGCTATAAATGAATTGTTAAATGAGTGCAAAATTCTCTATAAAACTATCTCATCTCAAAAGAAAATAATATCATCTTTAGAAGAGAAGGTTAAGATAATAGAAGAAAAAGATGACAAAGAAAAAATGATTAGTGTTCAAGAAGATAGTGTTGCATGCAAGAATTGTGAATCACTTTCTTTTCAAATTGTTCAAATAAAGAGAGTCCTTGAAAGGTATGAAAAAGGACAAATTGGGTTGGAAGGTGTCCTTAGGCAACAAAGATTCCTTAATGATAAAAGTGGTCTTGGATATGCAAAGTCTAAACCAAGTACTAGTAAAACTATCTTTGTGAAGGCAAGTGAACAATTCAACAAATTGGATAAAGCACAAAAGGTTCATCATCATCCTAAAAGGTTTCCTAAAAAGAAACCATATGTTCCTAGATATAGAAGTAACTTTGAACCTACTTGTTTTTATTGTGGTATTATTGGTCACACACCCAATGCTTGTTATGTAAGGAACTTTAGTGTTCCTAGTGGACATTATGTATGGGTGAAGAAAGGAACTAACTATGATGGACCCAAAGCCACTTGGGTACCAAATAAAACTTAATTTGTTTTGTAGGTTTGCTTGAGGACCACTTAAAATCTATGGTGTTTTTATCAAGTGGTGGTTCTAAGCATTTGATGGGAGACATATACTAACTTTCAAATCCAGTTCTAAAATCCAAGAGTTATTTCAAATATGGGGAATACCTTAAAGGAAGAATTCTTGGTAAAGACAAAGTTGAAGTACTAACTTTCACATCCATTGAAGATATACTTTATGTTGAAGGACTAAAGCAAAATCTTCTTAGAAAAATCCAACTTTGTGACAATTGCTTCAAGTTCGTTAAGGATGAATATTTGATGAAGCCACTCATGAGGTAAAACTCATAGGTAAAGAAGTAATATTTTTCATATTTTATTTTCAATAATTTATCTTTTTCCCATCCTTTTTGATAATGACAAAGGGGGAGAAGATATTTGTGTATATGTGTATGCTTGCTTGTCTCTAACTTTTGCAACCACAAAGAAGTAAAATTCACTCTAAATCAAGGGAGAGCTTTGATCAAGGGGGAGTTATCAAATTTAGGGGGAGCATTCACATAAGAGCATTACACTTCATATTTCAAAGGTTGTCATCATCAAAAAGGGGGAGAATGTGAAAGCAAGCTTCTACAATACTATGTTTTGATGAAGACAACTATCATGAGTATACATCAATAAAGGATGAGCAAAAAGATCAAATTACAAATGGATCAAGATTGCAACTTTTATGGAGATTAGCTTTGTTTGATTGATCTTCATATCATAATGGTACAAGCTAATTCCTTTTACATTGATGTTCCTTAGTGCTCAAAAATCATATAAAATTTCATACATATGCATGTCCAATCTTATATATGCATGGCATAAGTTTCCAATCTTGAAAAACATGCATTTTCACATTTTATGCTGAGGTAACCGGTTACCCTGGTTTCAGTAACCGGTTACTGAAAATATTCCCACTGTTTTTTGTATGGGTAACCGGTTACCCAGGTTTCAGTAACCGGTTACTGTGTTGAAAATTTGAAAAATATGAACGTTGCATTTGGGTAACCGATTACCCTACTTCTGGTAACCGATTACTGCTGAAGGATCACATCTTTTCATGTTAAATCTGTCCCAAACGAATTCATCTTTCAAACCTTGAACCATTGCATTGTTCTATCAATATGCAACCATTCTAAGAGGCATATAGTCACATATAAATACTATACATTTCAGATTTACAATTTACCTCTTTCATTACAATTTACAAACCTTATTCTCACAAATATTTTCAAACAAAGTGTTCATCATTCATAAACTTTCATTGAAAATTTTTCTACACATTGTTAGAAAAGTTTCTCATTCATATATAAACACTTGAGCACTATTAGATCATTGTAAATTGTCTTGCTTGAAAGAGAAGATCAATCTTATAGATTGATATATGTTCATCAAATTTATTACTCAAATATTCTTTGTTATTATTGACTTGCTATCCAAGATTGTTGGAAGTAAGGGTTGTTGATTAGTGAGAGGATTGTTCTCATAATCAAGTTTATAAATCCAAGAGGATTGTTCTTGGTAGGTGTAACCTTGTTGTCCATAGTTTTGGAAACAAGAGGTATCCTTAGGGAGGGTGTTCTCTTAAGGACTTATTGAAATCCAAGAGGGTTGTTCTTGGTGGTTTTGTTAGAAGATTGTAGGAGGAGTCTTGGTGTAGGCTTGTACAAAGATCTAACAATAGTAAAATCTCTTTCATGTTGAAAGGGGACTGGAGTACTCTCGGATTGTGAGGGGAACCAGTATATATCGTTGTGTTCTTTACTTTTCCGCAATTTACCGCTTTCATCACTATTACCAAGAAAAGAAAAGAACCATTCAAAAACCTTCAAACACCAAACCAGAAAAATAAGTACAAGTATTCTAAAAACCGGATAAATCTTTGAAAACCTAATTCACCCCCCCTCTTAGGCGCACTCTTAAACTTACACACCCCACATGGGCACACGACTAACCTCATCGCTCACACCCCCATGGTCACACGATGACTGCTTACTAATCTCCGCTCAATGGGAATTAGCCACCAACGATCCACTCATCAACGGGATCCAATGCAATGATTTATGAAGGAATGCACACATATCACATACTTATATCATCACCGATCTGATGCTTAACATCGTCTCATTTCATCTCACCAATATCATCACAAACAAGTATGTACATGTCCAAGCATCATTCAATCATTCACATACGTTCACCACAATCAACACATTAATATTAACAACATATTAATATTCATAAATCATCAATCATCACCATAATCATACATTATTACATCTATCATCATTGCACACAATGTAATAAATTGCCAAAATAACCCAACAGTATAATCACGAATCATGCATCATCTACGACATGTTATATACCAACATCACTCAATGGATATCATAATCCAATCACCAACACTACATGCATCAAATAGTCATTCACAATTAATACTATTCACAATCGCAAAACATATTTTCATCACACAACACATTGTCATATATATATATATATATATATATATATATAAGCACATATACATACAATATTTCAATTCATCAAAACAATTCAATCGAGTTTTAAAAACAAAGTCGGCCACTTCCCATTTTATCACTTTATCAAATAAAAACATATAATTAGCTTCGCCACACCCAAAACGACACCTAAATCGGACCACCAGATCAAAAATTATGACCTTCAGAATATTTTTCAAAAATTGCATGCAGTGAGTCGACGCATAGCCTCCTTCAGGTCGACGCATAGAACTTCTACCACTCTCGGGTAAGCGCGCGTTGACACTATAGGTCGACGCATACTGATACTCAAGTCGACGCAACTGACACTTAGATCGACGCATGCTGCATTTTATGCAGAATTTTACTGCGATTCAGACCTCCTTCTTCTCCCAATTCCAATCCAATCACACCATAATCATTCCCACATCAAAACATCATCAAGTAACATGATATACTACAGTTATAACACATTTTAGAGGTCATCTAACATCAAACATTCATCAATTTCATCAAATTCATCAAAATTATCAAAACCTAATAATTCAATCCAAAGCATCATAATTGAATTGAACCACAAGATAATCAATCCTATCACCTAGAATCACATAATATCACATAATACTTAGTAATAGGAAGAATCCCCCCTTACCTTAGGATTGATCTTCGGTCTTCCCCTCTCCAAAGCTCTTTAGTTATCTCACGTTCTTTCTCTTTTCCCAATTGTTGTAACCCTCCTATTCCACAATTTCCTTCTATTTTATGAGAAATAGAATAACTTTGGTTAATGGGCCTAACAAGTTAACACCTCCCTTTCTCACTAACCACAACACAGCCCAATAACTATTTTCCAATATTTCTCAGTATTCCTCATAAAATCAATTATTCCAATTAAATAATTTTCCTACTTAAATTAAATAATTAGAAATAATTTTCGGGGTGTTACATATTCGATCGAAAAAAGCTCTGAGCTTTACTACAATTGAGAAAACGATATTGATTTTTTGTGAGAAATTTAAGGATTTAGTTAGGGTTCTCCTGACCAGAAAAATTCGTCCTCTGCATCTGTAATCCTTATGTTCTTATAGGTGACCAATTTAGGGTACTAATTTTGGGCTAAATCTCCTTGAATCATCAATTGGAAATTTGATTGAAATTGATTTGTAAATCTTCCTTAACATGTCTAATTTCAATCCAATCTTACCAATTTCAATTAGCACGAAATTTGAAGTATTATGTGGTGTGATTGATGATTAAAACTAATCAATATAATATCTCCAATCAAATCTTTGATTTTCCTTTGATTTTCATGAATTATATCACTTTTAAATGAATAAAAAATCCATATAAAATCAAATAAAACTCAATAATTCGTGGGAGTTGGATTGGATGTCTTTGATAACTTGTGGATCAAGATTGAATCAAAAAAAATTGGACCCATTTGCAAGAAAACTCATTTTGGTGCCTTTTATTTCACATTTTTTTCCTCAAAATTTTCCAACTTTGACAAGGCATATCTCCCTCAATTTTTAAGATATGGAGGAGTTCTATAACTTTTTGGAAACCTCAAGATGTCTTCTACAAGCCACGTTAGAAGCTTTTTTCCATTTGGAGATTTTATATTGATGATATGGGCTTTGACAAAAAATTGCTTTTGGTTGACTTTCAAAAAGGACCTATAATCTTTTGATCCACATCTCTCAAATGAAGCATTTTTGGACTTGGCTTGTGAGAGACAAATTTGTAGAGAATTCAATTTCCTTCAAAATGAGCTTTGGATGGGAAATTTCTGATGTTCCATGTGGAAGTTATGGTTGTTCAAAGTTCAGCTGACTTTCTCCTATGAAACCCTAATTTAGAAACTTTAGGTTTTTGATGATTTTGGTGATTTTCTTGATGAATCATGATCAATCCATGATCAAATGACGAATGATACTTCAAAATGAGGATGTTGACCAAAATTCAATAACTTTGACTGTACTTTGACCACAATTGACTTTTAAGTCAAACCAGTCGCCTATTGATCATTTGGGCAGTTGACTAAGCTGTCCTATGAATTAGAGCTTGAAACTTGGCATGAGGACCCTTTGAAGCATATGAGAGGCCATGGGATTCATTTGAGGTCTTAGAACTTGATTTTACTTTGAGAAATACAAAACCCTAGTTTAGAGGCCGTTATTTAGGAGAGAGAGAGAGAGTGCATGCTTCCTTCTTGTGTATCTTTGAGCATTTGAAGTCAGATGGATTGAAATATGAATAAATATGATGGGCAAATTTTTGGGTATGACACCCCCTCATCAGTTCCCTCAGCCAAAAGTTTCTTTATGCTAATCACTCCCGGTTCCCTAATAACTTGCCCGTCTTCGCCAACAACGGGTATCCCCGATCGATCCACTTTGGCGACCGGAGGAAGGCCTTGCACGAACTTCTGGAGAATAGCATAATCTCTCCGAGCATCTTCATCCAAGTCCGAAATCTTAGTAATGTATTGGTCGTTACCATACTCAAAATGATCACGGGACCAAAAGAACCTGAACTTATGCCTGCGAGAGGTGAAAGACTCCCCTATATCATTGAGCACCGGACGACCGTGGATATCTAAGGTCGGCATGCAAGCAAAAAAACTGTCTCGGGCCTCCAGGGACTGTGGGCGGATAAGGAAGAAGCGGGGCTTATAACCCTTCAGGGAATCCGAATAAGATTTGAATATCTTTTTGGATTGCTTCAAGGATACCCATCCGAAGCGGCCATCCCGCACCGTACGCTGCACACATAATATATAAAAAAAACAAAGGGATCGTTGCCCCTATCTTCAGATGTGTGCAGACCAGCTCAAACGCTCAGATGAAGGAAATCGAGTTCGGGTGAAGCTGCTCGGGGGCTACCCCCAGATGATTAAGAACGCCCACCTGAAACTCAGTAAAAGGAACGTGAAATCCCATCTCCCAGAATACGACCTCGTACATCGGAAGCAAATCAGGAACATACACGTCACAGATACAATCCTCTTTAGTCGGGATGAGCACCGACCACCCTTCCCCTACATCCACGAAGATATCCAAATCATCTTCCACGAAATAACTCTCCACGTCGAGCGCTTCTTGATGCACCCAAGCCAGCGGGGATATGTCCGGACGAGCTGGAGGAGTAGAAGAGGACGAGCCCGATACCGTCGGACGCCGTTCATCGGCCATATTTACCTAAAACACAGGGGAGAATAGTGAATTCAACAATTCAATCAAATCCACCCTTCCACCATCGTCTAGAGTGAAATGGCACACCAACGGACCAGAGACCAAATGATCTGCGTCCTTGCCCCCTCCAGAATTACAGATTCCGAGCTAGATGAGGTACACGCTCGAGGAAAGGGCAAAAATGCAGGTTATATCACAACGGCCTACGTCCCTTGAGAAAACACTCTCAAACAACTATCAACAAATTTGAAAACTGAGCTCAAACGGAGGATTCAACCATACGGAGTCATGAACGACGGAGAAACTTTCTATCTCCGCCATCCACCACCAACTTCATCATGAACCCCCAGCAAAATCGTCCTAGACATCTATCCTAGCCACATGCAAACGGTTCTAAACAACAATCGAAGCATAAAATATAGAAAATAGGAATCAATAGTAAACTTACAAGTACGATTCTGGCGAGAAGGTTGAATAATTAGTAGAAACACCACTGCAAGAGCTTACGATCGGCGGCGGAGGGAGAAGAACGAAGCAACAGAATTTGAAAAGTTTGGGGAAATGATGGATCCTTCTATTTATAGGCTGCTAAAGGCGTCACATGCGTCGCACGTGCAATACTGTGTAAAAGCGTGGCCATCATTAACCCTAACTGCCTAGGTAATAGGGTAGCCTTCATTTCATATTAAATGCGACACGCCCCCTACCTACTTTTCTGAAATGACATGCTTCCCTTCTCCCAGCCTGACCCTTCTTCTCCCCAGGAACGTGAGACCTATCCTCCTCGGATGCCCAGGCTCGGGTCCCCTAGAGATTCCCCGGATCAACTTCCCTTAAGTCGTCACTCCCTTGACAAGAAATAACGACTTGGGTGGCTCCTGTTCTGGACTGACCCAATCAGTATAATTGGGCCAATCCAGCCTTCGACCCAATACACTTTAGGCCACGCGTGACAAGTTCCGCCCAGTCGCTCCGGGCAAACTCACAAGGTAACCGGTCACGAGAGACCCTCGTGCCCGGTGAACAACCATGTCACATGCCACCTAAATATATGCCCATAAGGAGGAGTCTAATCCGCACAAGAACATCTTATAAATAGCCCTCTCCACACAGAGGGCAAGGTAATCTTTTTCCACCCCCAAATTTTCTCACTTTGTTGTACCTTGTAGAATACCTACTTACTTTGGCATCAGAGTGTCTTGCAGGTACAACCTTTTTTTCCCATCAACCATCCCTAACTTCAAGCCTTCATTGTTGCTGGCCATCTGATGAGCTCGGTAAGATCAATACTTCTTGATGAATATCATGAGTTTGATACAAAAATTCTTTACTTAGTCCAAAGCTTGCTCATGAAGTAGTCTTTTCTGTTCTATTTAACATATTTGTCCTCATCAAAATATATTCAAGTGAGGTCTTAACTTCAACTATCTAGCAATTAATAGAAAATACCACCATACTCCCTAAAATGTCCTTTTTTTATTTTTAAATTTACAAAGCACTAAGGTCAAAATGGTCTATTCATAATCAACCTATTTTTCCAACCTTCCCATCATTTCTCATGTTGCCACATGTAATAAACCAATGGACAATCCAATAATTCTCACAACATTTTTTTTCTCACTAAAACCATCTTACACCACCCTCTCATTTCAACACACTTCCACTTCACTTCTAAGAGCATCTCCAATGGTGCAACCCATTATTTGGTTCTTTGTGGGACCCATTAGTCCACATCATCTTGAAGCAACTCATTCCAACACTCCAATGGTGTAAATGTTAAGAACTCATATTGGGTCCCACAATTTTACTTTGTATATTAATATTTTATTCATACTAAATTTTATTTGATTTAAAATAATAATTTAAATTTTAATTAATATAAAATAAATAAAATTAAACATAAAATTTAAAATTATAATTAAAATTAATCTCAAATGCATGACATATAATTAAAAACAATAAAAATAAATTACAAAACAGAATTTTTCAAATTTAATTTTCATCGTCCTCATGTCCTAAACGTTCCCAAATATGCTCGACTAGATCTCCTTGAAGTTGGCGATGAACTTGTTTTTCACGAAGAGTTTCTCTTCAGTGTAGTCTTGTTGCAAGATTCGAATGAGGACCGTTAAATAATCACCTTCATTTGTATGTCGTTCGTCTTCGACAATCATGTTGTGCAATATGATGCAAGCATATATGGTATGCTTGAGGGTTTCATGTACCAAGCACGCGTTGGACCACGTATTATTGCAAAACTAGATTGAAGCACTCCAAATGCCCGTTCCACATCCTTTCCAGCTGATTCTTGGTGTTGTGCAAATAGTTTTCTCTTTACTCCTTGCGGCATCGAAATGGTTTTGACAAATGTAGCCCACTCAGGATATATACCATCCGCTAAATAATATCCCATATTATATGGAGATCCATTGATTGTATATTGCACACTAGCAGCACGTCCTTCCAAAATATCATTAAACACATTGGATTGGTTTAACACATCAATGTCATTGTTCGAACCTGCAATACCAAAAAATGCATTCCAAATCCACAAGTCTTGCGATGCCACTGTTTCAAGCATGATCGTGGGTTTACCATGATCACCTCAACAAAATTGTCCTTTCCATGCAACAGGACAATTCTTCCATTCTCAATGCATACAATCAATGGAACCTAGCATGCCTGGAAATCCACGCGACTCCCCCATTTGTAAAAGATGTTCAACATCATTGTTATTAGGCCTTCGCAAATACTCGGCCCCAAATACCTCATTCACGCCCCTTACGAATCTCTCTAAGCACTCAATTGACGTACTTTCACCAATTCGAACATATTCGTCTACAATGTCAGCAGAAGATCTATATGCTAACATACAAATAGCAAAAGTGCACTTCTGCAATGGTGAAAGACCAATTTTACAAGTTGCATCAACCCTCATTTGAAAATATTCTTCATAATTTCCAAGCATTTATACAATTCGAAGAAATAAATGCCTATGCATTCTAAACCTTCTACGAAATTGGGCATCTGTGTATACTGGATTTTCTGAGAAGTAGTCGTTGACTAATCGTATATGCCCTTCTTCGCGATTCTGATTTATCACTGATCTTCTTTTTTTCTTGATGAACTTCCAGATTGACGTTCCTTCTCGAGCATTGACAACAATAGTTCTTCATCTGTGTTATCCATAAGTTCTTCTTCAATCACCTTCCAAGAAAGTTTGTTGAGGTTGTTTGAATTGTTTGAATCCATTGAAGTGAGGGAATGATGATAGAAAAATGATAAAAGAATGAGAGAAGGATGATAGGAAAATGATAGAAGAATGAGAGAGGGTGATAGAAAAGTGAGAAAAGAATGAAGGTATATATAAGGCTAGTTTAAATAATATTTAATTTGAATAACGGCTAGTTTGAATAATATTTAATTTGAATAACGGCTAGTTTGAATAATATTTAATTTGAATAACGGCTAGTTTGAATAATATTTAATTTGAATAACGGATAGTTTGAATAACGACTAATTTGAATAATATTTAATTTGAATAACGGCTAGTTTGAATAATATTTAATTTGAATAACGGCTAGTTTGAATAATGGCTAGTTTGAATAATATTTAATTTGAATAACGACTAATTTGAATAATATTTAATTTGAATAACGGCTAGTTTGAATAATATTTAATTTGAATAACGGCTAGTTTGAATAATGGCTAGTTTGAATAATTTTTAATTTGAATAACGACTAATTTGAATAATATTTAATTTGAATAACGGCTAGTTTGAATAATATTTAATTTGAATAACGACTAATTTGAATAATATTTGAAATATAATAAATACTAGAATGTTGCATCTTATTACAATAGTTGTTGATACATAACAAGTACTACATAATACTTAAATATAAT
Organism: Vicia villosa; assembly: GCF_029867415.1. NCBI lineage: Eukaryota > Viridiplantae > Streptophyta > Magnoliopsida > Fabales > Fabaceae > Vicia > Vicia villosa. The sequence goes on from NW_026705327.1 coordinate 741,645, forward strand.
AAATACTAGAACACTGCATATTATTACCATCCATATTTTTCTTTTAGGTTATTACAACATTTGTCATGAAATTCACGCTGAGTATCATTCATCAAGAAGTGTCTGACATTATGAATTGCATTGCTTCAAACTCCATATTTTCCTTGATTAATTTGTTTTCTTCCTCCTTAAGTCGTGCTTCAGACTCCATCTTTTCCTTGACTAATTTGTTTTCTTCCTCCTTAAGTCGTGCTAGATTTTCCATTAAATCCATTCTTTTATTCATTGTATCAGAAATAACACTAGAAGGAGGTTCCGTTTCATTTGTATTTTCCTTTTCCTTACCTTTTCGTTTTGCCGCCTTTTGTCCCATTGGACGCTCCATTGGAGATGATGCGTTAAACTCATAACTTGAAGGTGTCTCTGAGTTTGGTGATGCCATGTATGCACCACTAGTAGAATTCTTTGTTCTCTTTGAAGAATTTTTGGTGGATGCTCCCATCCATTTACGTTCATCTTTTAAAAGCCTCCATGCATACTCAGGATTGAATGGTGCACCTTTATCTTGTTCAAAAAAAACATGTGCATTGACTAAGATATCTTTCTCTGATTCCCCACTTTTTTTCCATGAACAGCTTGTTTGTAACACCCAACAAGTTTTTGAACAAGGCCATTTATTCGATGCCATCGAGATTTTAATTGGCCTTGTAGCTTTTCTCGGGACTACCCACGATATTGGTTATAATTATCGGTGATTCTTAACCAAAAGCTATCGAATTTTTGATCAACTCCCACAATTGGATCCTTTTAAACATTGAGCCATGATTGCATAAGAAGTGTATCTTCTTCCCTTGTGAATACCTCTCGAGGTTTTTTTTTTAACTGAACGCCTTTTTTCTTTATCAATTGTAATATTTTCAATACCAACTTGAGTTGAAAATTGTGGAACTTGACGTTCGGGCATAAACCCATTTGGTGTTTCGGGTTCATGATGAGAAAAAATCATCCCATGAGTATTTATCTGTGGTCTAAAATACATATTTGGGTTGTTTGGTGGCGAAAAAAATACGGTAGAGTTTGTTGGTGGTGGGGGAAATTGAGAATTTTGAGGATTAGAATTTTACTGATTTTGTATGAGATGGAACATAGATTGTTGAAAATTATATTGATTATGGTCCATTTGACCTTAACAATAATAATTTGAACAAGTAAGATGAAAAATTTGGTAAAATATAGGATGATAAAATTGTGAGAGAAATAAATTTATGAGATACAATTTGAAAAATATTGGCTTCTATTTATAACCAAACAAAATTAAAAAAAAAAAAAGAAGAGCCGTTGAGCAACGACTAATTTTTTAATATTATTTTAATGTAAAGTATTGTTGCATTGCACTTCACCTCATACATGCGTGGCGGACTGCATGCTTTAAAAAAAATTGACAACTGCCGAACGAAATGGAAAATAACGTGCGTTGGAGATGGTCTAAATAGCTTTTATCTCTCTCTTCACTATAACCACTTCATTAAAACCATTGTGTTTTGAATTTCACAATGAAAATATTTTTTCAAACATTAAAATTTCCCTTTTATTTCTTTATCTTACGAATTCTTTATTTATTTTTATATAAAATTATTCAATACAATTGAATTTTAATTATTATTATTATTATTTATTTTATAATTAAATAATTTATTTTAAATTTATATTTATATTTAAATAGATTTTACACTACATAAAATCATTTCTATTTATTTACTATTATTAAAAATATTAATTAATATATTTTTAAAATGTAGACGAAATTTTTATATTAAAATATTAAAATTTCTCTTTTCTCACGAATCATTGTCAGTTAAATTTCTTTTTTTCTCACATCTCTTTTATTTTAATTAACATTTGTCTTTATTTGAGACACAAAATTTATATTTTTAAATGTCAAACTATTTTCTTTTTCTCACGGGTCATTATCAACAAAATATATATTTTATTTTAATAACAATTTACCTTTATTTAAAACACAATATTCTTATTTTTAAATGTCAAAATTTTTATTTTTCTCACGGGGCATTATCAACAAAATATCTTTTTTTTAATTAACAATTGCCTTTATTTGAGACACGAAATTTTTATTTTCAATTTGCAGCTATATATTTTATTTTAATAAACATTTACCTTTATTTAAAACACAAAATTCTTATTTTCAAATGTCAAAATTTTTATTTTTCTCACAGGGCATTATCAGCATAATATCTTTTTTTAACTAACAATTGCCTTTACTTGAGACACGAAATTTTTATTTCAATTTGCAGTTAAAATATACATAAACAGAATTTTCAATTTACAATATAAATTTTACACTAAATATTTTTTACCTGTGCGGAGACACGGGTATATTACTAGTTATATATGTGTGGAAAGTGAAATTGCACGACGGATAATTTAAAAAAAAAGTAGTTGAATTTAGCAGACCTACCACTTACGTACAAATGATTCAGAGATATGTATAATTATATTTTGGTAGTTGAGTTAGAATTGAAAGACTTTATTAACTAAAAGTAAGATATTTTAATTTAGTTTTAAATTGTTCTATTTTGATTTGTTGTGTCATTCATGATGTTGGTTTTTCTGTTGCTTCATTTTTTATAGTTTTGTTTGAGTATGGATGGGGTTGTTTTTTACCTAGAAGTTTTTGTTGTTGTTGTTGTTCTTGGCTTTGATCTGTTTCGATGCTCTTTGTGCCTTCTCCTGAAATTCTCTTGTTAGCTGTAGTGCATGACAATATAATACATACATATAGGTATTCATTCACCTAAGTCCGACCCGAATTTGACAATGAATGTTGGATTAATATTAATTTATTAATTAATTAGGTGTAACTCATGTAAATAAAACTTGGCTTTAAATAAAGATACCTAAATGTGATGATTGTTTGGGTTTAGTTGGTAACTAAGCTAAGGGGTGTAATTTTGAAATTCAAAATACAAATCCCTCTTCTCTCTCTTCATGATTGTTGGGACATAACTATTGTGATAGGATGTAACTGTTGAAATAAAGTGTCTATAAAAGGACACCTTTCTGCAAGAAACACCAACTTTTCTCATTCCTTCTCATTTCTCAAAAATACATAAGAGTATCTTCATCATCAAAGATACACATAAGGAAGAAGGAAGAGAGGAGAGAACAATTGAAATCAATAGTTGAGAACCAGACCAGAATCGCCGTTATGGATCCGAATACACTTTTATTGTTCTTCATAGAATTTAAAACACCGTGAAAATCATGATATCAAGATCAAAAATAAAATAATGCTAACAGTTTGTATTAGAGCAAGGTTACCGATATTATGAGTTTCCGGTAATTATTAACTTGTATGAAAATTATTTTAAACTATTGATACATATATGTTGAAATTTTCAAATTGCAACGTTAATAGAAAACAAAAATTAATTGTGATAGTTTTCGAATTACCCTGCCGCTTATATATATATATATATATATATATATATATATATATATATATATATATATATATATATATATATACACACACACACACACACACACACACACACACACACACGTTAGCATGTTACCAATAATGTTGATTACGGGTAAGATAATTCTCATAATATGTTAGTATGCAAATGCACTGTTCCAAAATATGATATCATTCTACAATTCTACTATGCCATGTTGGAATTGCATTAACATTAACATGATGATATAGTAACAGTGCAGGATAGTAATGAACTTATATATTAACGAGGGCGGATGCTAACGTTTTAGTATATTTGCTTTCTGTGCACAGTTTTAACAATTTTTTATTTTGTTTTGTTTTATATAAATTATTGCTTTAGAATAATTTTATTGAGAAATTGTTAATCACCAAAGTGATCGAATTCGTTAAAGTTTACGATTCTAAATTATGAAAATGTTTTTTGATTTGATGTTATATGGATAACATATTTATGTTAAATTATAATTATTATATGACATATATAGATCATCAAAAGATGGATCATGACTTATAATTAATGAAATTAAAGTATTTATTTACTCGTTGCTTGTATATCCAAATATAGACATGCATGTTATTTTAAGTATGACTAATTCTTCATTTAACATTGGTTTATTTTATTGAAATGTATTTATGAATCACCCAAAGGTGAATTTAGATACATGTTTAAAGATAATTGGTTTGAATCCTTGAAGTTTATTCAAAGCATTAACGTATAAGCGTATTTTAAATATTTGCAGTTGCTACTAATATGTTTGCTTTGGGCAATGCAATGACAAAGTTCAATGGGCTGAACTATGTTAATTGGTCTGAAAAGATTCAGTTTCAACTGGGTGTTATGGACTTAGACATGACATTGATAATGAATGAAAATCCCGCGACCATTATGGAGGATAGTACCGAAGATGAAAGGTCTCTTTTTGAGGCCTGGGAAAGGTCCAACAGATTATCTTTGAACTTGATGAGAATGACGATGGCAGACAATGTTAAGCCATCTATACCCAACACTGAAAATGCAATGGAATTTATGAAAAATGTGAAAGAGTATTCAAATTCTGAAATTACTGACAAATTTGTTGTGGGGAATTTGATGAGTGAGTTGATGACTAAGAAGTTTGAATGGTCTCAACCCATTCATGATCATGTGACGCAAATGGGAAATTTGGCGGCAAAGTTGAAGTCCTTAGGTATGGATGTGAATGAATCTTTTCTTGTACAGTTTATCATTAACTCTCTTCCTCTTGAGTTTGGACAGTTCCAGGTGAACTAAAACACCATCAAAGAAAAACGAAACTTTCAAGAAATTAAAGCTATGTTGATTAAAGAAGAAGGGAGGCTAAAGAAGATGAAAGATCATTATGTTCATCTCACGAGTAACGATGAAACTAGTTGCAGTAAGGTCAAGCCCGACAACAAGGACAAGAAAAATGGAAAAGCTTTTTTAAAGGTCAATGAGGGTGGAGTCCAAAAGGAAAAGAAGTGATATTTCTGTAAGGAGAACAGACACTTCAAGAAGGATTGTCCTAAAAGGAAGATGTGTTTCGAAAAGAAAGGTATGTTTTATGTTTCCATAAATTTCGAATCAAATCTTATTGAAGTACCAAATAATTCTTGGTGGCTTGATTTGGGTGCGACTACTCATGTGTCATATATTATACACGGATTCCTTTCGATCCAAATCATAAAAGGGAGTGAAAAGTTTATTTATATGGGAAACAGAATGAAGGCACGAATAGAGGGAATAGGGATGTATAGATTGGTCTTGGATACATAATATCATATTGATCTGAAAAGTTGTCTTTATGTACCTGGATGTGCTAGGAATTTCGTTTCTGTTGCAAAGTTAGATGGATTGAATTTTAATTTTAGGAATGGAAACGGTGTATTTACTTTGTTTAAAGATTCATACAATTATGGTTCTAGTATTTTAATTGATGGTTTATATCGTTTTAATCTTGATGATAATTTTAAAGAATCTTTATTTAATGTTGAACATGTTGTTAGTAGTAAGCGAAGTACAAATAATGAGAGTTCTGCTTATTTGTGGCATCAAAGATTAGGTCACATATCTAAAGAAAGAGTAACGAGGCTAATGAAAGGAGAAGTATTACCTCAATTAAATTTTGGGGGATGGAATATATGTTTGGATTGCATTAAAGGAAAACATTCCAAACAAATATCTAAGAATTCTTCTACAAGAAGTAGTGAACTTCTTGAATTGATACACACTGATATTTGTGGTCCCTTTGATGTCCCTTCTTGGGGAGGAGAAAATTATTTTATCACTTTTATTGATGACTTCTCACGTTATTGTTACTTGTATTTATTGCATGAAAAATCTCAATCAGTGGACATGTTAAAAGTATTCATTGATGAGGTGGAAAGACAATTAGATAGAAAAGTGAAGATAGTGAGGTTTGATAGAGGTGGTCAGTATTATGGAAAATATAATGAGAAAGGACAATGTACAGGCCCATTTGCAAAGTTCCTCGAAAGTCGGGGCATATGTGCACAATATATTATGCTTGGCACACCACAACAAAATGGTGTGGCTGAAAGGCGGAATCGTACTCTCATGAATATGGTTAGGTCAATGTTAAATTATAGTAATGTACCATTATCATTAAGGACCTACGCATTAAGGACCGCTGCATATTTGATCAATAGGATTCCTAGCAAGGTAGATCCTAAAACTCCTTACGAACTATGGACAGGAAGGAAACCTAGTTTAAGGCATCTTCATATTTAGGGATGCCAATCTGAAGTAAGGGTGTATAATCCATATGAAAAGAAGCTTGATGCAAGAACCATTAGTGGTTTTTTTATTGGGTATCCTAAAAAATAAAAAGGGTATAGCTTTTATTGTCCTAATCATAGTACGAGAATAACTGAGTCTGGTAATGCTCGGTTTATTGAGAATGGCCAGTTCAGTGGGAGTGAGAAATCACGTAAAGTGGATATTATGGAGACTCGTGGAGAATCTTCGTCACTTAAAGAATCTTCTCAAGTTGTTATCCTTGTGGTTGTGGTACCTTCATACAACACACATAGACAACAAATTAATATTCAAAACCCACAAAATGAACATATAGTTGATGAACCGGTTGACAATGTACAAGTCACAAATGATCAAGAATAAGTGATTGAAGAAACACAACAAATAGAAGTAAGAAGGTCTAAAAGGCAAAGAAGACCAGCTATTTCAAATGATTATGTTATTTATTCACTTGAACATGAATGTGAATTGAGCATTGATGAGGATCCAGACTCATTTAAACAAGCCATGGAAAGTGACAATTCTGAGAATTGGCTCAATGCTATGAAAGAAGAGTTAAAATCAATGGGAGACAATAATGTATGGGATCTAGTTGAGTTGCCTAAAGGTTCAAAATGGGTTGGTTGTAAATTGGTCTTTAAAACCAAACGAGACTCGAAAGGCAATATTGAAAGATATAATGCTAGACTTGTTGCCAAAGGTTTCACTCAAAAAGATGGTGTTGATTACAAAGAAACCTTTTCTCCTGTTTCAAAGAAGGACTCTTTGAGAATTGTTTTGTCTTTGGTGACTCATTATGACTTAGAGCTTTACCAAATGGATGTGAAGACCGCCTTTCTAAATGGTGACCTAGAGGAAGAAGTGTATATGGCTCAACCTGAAGGTTTTGTTACTACAGGAAAATAAAATTTAGTGTGTAAATTAAAGAAGTTAATATATGGACTAAAGCAAGCTTCCAGACAATGGTATCATAAATTTAACAATACTATTTTGTCATACGGTTTTGTAGAGAACATCGTAGATCGGTGTATCTATATGAAGGTCAGTGGGAGCAAATTCATAATTTTAGTTTTATATGTTGATGATATTTTACTTGCTGCCAATGATTTTGCTTTGTTATATGTTGTAAAGAAGTTTCTCTCCGATAAATTTGAAATGAAGGATATGGGTGAGGCATCATATGTGATAGGAATAGAGATATTTCGTAATAGATCGCAGGGATTATTGGGATTGTCTCAAAAAGCATATATAAATAAAATATTAGAGAGATTCATAATGGATAAATGCTCTGTAGGGATAGTTCCTATTCAGAAAGGGGACAAGTTTAGTAAAATGCAATGTCCTAAAAATGAATTAGAACAAAAAGAAATGGAGTTTGTTCCCTATGCATCAGTGGTTGGGAGCTTGATGTATGCCCAAACATGTACCCGACCAGATATTAGTTTTGTTGTTGGTATGTTAGGTCGATACCAAAGTAATCCTGGAATGGATAACTGAAAAGCTGCAAAGAAAGTTCTTAGGTACTTACAAGGAACCAAAACTTACATCCTCACATATAGAAGATAAGATCACCTTGAAGTGATTGGCTACTCAGATTCAGACTTTGCAGGATGTGTGGACTCAAGAAAATCGACATTTGGATATGTTTTTCTTTTGGCTAGAGGAGCAATATCATGGAAGAGTGGAAAGCAGTCCACCAATGCTACTTCTAATATGGAGGCATAATTTGTGGCATGCTTTGAGGCCACAATTCAATCATTGTGGTTGCGGAACTTCACCTTAGGGCTTGGTATTATCGACAGTATAGATAGGTCGTTAAGGATTTATTGTGATAATTCTGCAGCTGTCTTCTTCTCTAAGAATGATAAATATTCTAAAGTTGCTAAACACATGGAATTGAAGTATTTACCAGTGAAAGAAGAAGTGCAGAAACAAAAGATGTCATTTAAACATATTGGTACAGATTTAATGATAGCGGATCCGTTAACTAAAGGTTTACCGCCCAAGACGTTTGTTGGCCATGTAGAAAGGATGAGAATTATGTAAAAGTCCTTGTTAATATTATATGATCGGTATATATATACATGTATAGTTTAATGTTCGTATTGTATGACACTTGTGAATTCAATTAAGGTTATGTTTTTGTTGAAATAACGTGTCTATAAAAGGACACCTTTATGCAAGAAACACCAACTTTTCTCATTCCTTCTCATTTCTCAAAAATACATAAAAGTATCTTCATCATCAAAGATACACATAAGGAAGAAGGAAGAGAGGAGAGAACAATTGAAATCAAGAATCGAGAATCAAACCAGAATCACCGTTATGGATCCGGATACGCTTTTATTGTTATTCATAGAATTTAAAACACCGTGAAAATCATGATATCAAGATCCAAAATGAAATAATACTAACAACAAAAATCTGTTTAGTTTGGGTTTTCTCTATTTAAAAAATATGAGAACATTTCGGATAATGGAGACATTAGTACACACCCCAATGTCTGTTTATTTCATTACATAGTTTATTGAGTAGTTTTGATCATTTGGAACATTAAATATGCTGTCAAAGTTTAAATATTTTGATTTGTATCTATTATTTGATTCGTGTTCTTGTTGCATTTTTAATTCAAGTTGTTTATTTAAGTTTTTTTTATGGAAAGATAGTTTTGATTCAAACTGAAGAAATAACAACAACTTTTATGGTGGGATAAGTACCCAACCACATACAATCTCCTTCTCTATGCCCAACTCCAACAATATTATTGGCAGCAGAGTTTAAACTTCTAGGAATATAAATAATGGAAGGGTTTTTTTGGTGCTTAATATATCATTTTAATTTCTTTAAAAAAATTGAGATTGTTTTATTTTTAATTTGTAATAGAATTTCATGTTGAAAAAAATAAATATTTTTATTAAAAAAATTACTTTATTATATGAGTAATGGTCGGGCAAAAATACTCGATCTCATTTAAAGTTGGTTTAGGTTTTGATTTTTCATCCCCATTAAAAATCGGGGCAACAAATGAAAATTGTTTAAAAATTCAAATTTAAATTTAGAGAAGATAAAAAGTGTCTCCCCCATCCCTTTTCTCTTTCTTTGCTTTTCAAAATAAAATAGAAGTTTAGTATATTTGCATAATCTTTATCATTAGCTAAACCAACCTTTTCATTAACACGTTTTTTTTAATAAATAAAATATTGTTAATATTATATTCACCATGAACCTCTAACATTATTTCAGCAATAAATTATTTTAATTTTATTTACAAAATTTGAACTCACACTTTATTTAATACTTTTTTATAATTTGTTTCCGTAAATAACATACTTTCAACTTACCAAACATCAAGCAATAAACACTTAAAAGTAAAAAATAGAGTATAAAAATAGATTTTATTTTTTATTTAAAAATTTCATTAAAACTAAATAATTTTTCACATTGCTTATTGACATAATCTTAATCTTCATTCTAGGACATCAACAAAATAAAAAAATTCCATGTAGTTCTTCAAGTCTTCTTCACTAATGTAGAATCATTGAATCCTGGACATAATTAAAACAAATAAATTAGAATAATAATTAAAAACAAGACTTTTAGTATGTATGAAGTAATTAATAAGAAAAAGGCAATAGAAACAACATACTTGCTACAATCAACTGTAGGACTAATTGGAAAAGACAAATTAATGTGACAAAGTTGTGGAAGTTGAGCAGCCCTGTCTGGTTTAACTCCAAACCTAGTAGAAGCATCTTTGAGACATTGGCAGACACTTCTCAGAATAGGAGTTGTGTTAGCCTTATTGAACAAATTAGTGGCTCCAGTACAACACTCAGCAGATGGTGTTGGTGGAAGAAATCCTGTTAGAAAAGTTAGACATGGCAATAGATTTGAAATAGCCTCTGGACATGAAACATCATCCATTTCACTTGCATGTAATGTTGTTGTCATTATCATGCATAAAACTAATGTTGCAGAAACTGTTTTCTGACTCGACATCTTGATTTCAATATGAATGGATATAGCTTTGGTTTTTCTATTCAGTTTTGGTTATGATGATTTGTATCTGAAGTCTCTTCAATTTATAGGCATGGATGTTACAAATCAGCAACTTATTATTTTATTTTAATTTAGAATTAATGTATTATTTAAACGGTCAATCAACCTAATAACTACATCATTAAAACCATTTAAAGAAATGTTCATTAAAGATTTTAAATATATTATAGTATTTAAAATTACCCTCAACTCAAGAAATTAGTATATTCAATTGCATATAAGAGATACAGAACTCTATTTATTTTCAAAAAAAAACAAAAATTAATAATTGTTTTCTAATTGATGGCATTGTCTATATATAATACTCGCTCTGTATTTATTATAAGAAAAAATTTACTTTTAAAATTTAAGTTGTTTCATCAAATATATTGTGTATTTAATGAATATAATTTTTTTTTATAAAAAATAGTAATTAGAGGGAAATAATAGATGATGACTGTACCTTCTATTTCTTAAAATTTATAAAAATATTGAAATATATTTTAGAAAATCGACAAAGCAAATAAAAATTTCAAAGCTTAAGAATATTTTACTTGTAAAAAAGCTATAGAATGCTTTCTATTTTATGAAAATTTATTTCGTTTTAAAATTAAAATTTTTTTCTTTCAATTTTATTTAATTAACCATTATTCTGTAAATATTAATTTTATTTTAGTTTTTATAATAGTAAATTTTATTTAATACTCAATGTGAATTTTATTACTAGTCAAAATATAATTTTTGTATTATAATATTGTTTTAATTTATTAAAAATATAAAATAATATCTATTTTTAAATAGTTTGAATTTTGAATATGATTTGCATCAAAATCCTCTTTAATTTATAGGCAGGTATTTAAACAAATAAGGGACTTCTTATTTGTTTTAAATAATGCTTAATTGATCTTTAAAGTCAACTTAAATTTATTTATACAATCAATCATTCTAAATAATAAATTACGAAAGGTTTTAAATGACATTGCTCTAGTTTTTTTCTTTCATAAATGTATGGTATTCAAAGTTACAATAAAAGTTATATATATATATATATATATATATATATATATATATATATATATATATATATATATATATATATATATATATATATATATATATATATATATATATATATATATATATATATATATATATAGGGCATATCATATGAGAATGACATACTTATATGAGAATGTGAGAATGAATCTGAACCGTTGGATTTTAAAATAAATGGTGGAGATGATGAGTGAATCTTTTTTTTCTCTCTCCTGTATCTTGAAATAAATGAAGTAGGAGAGAGAAAAAAAAGATTCACTCATAATCTCCACCATTTATTTTAAAATCCAATGGTTCGGATTCATTCTCATATCCATTTATTTTAAAATCCAATGGTTCGGATTCATTCTCATATTCTCATATAAATATGTCATTCTCATATGATATGCCCTCTATATATATATATATATATATATATATATATATATATATATATATATATATAGGGCATATCATATGAGAATGACATATTTATATGAGAATGTGAGAATGAATCTGAATCATTGGATTTTAAAATAAATGGTGGAGATTATGAGTGAATCTTTTTTTCTCTCTCCAGTATCACGAAATAAATGAAGTAGGAGAGAGAAAAAAAAGATTCACTCATAATCTCCACCATTTATTTTAAAATCTAATGGTTCGGATTCATTCTCACATTCTCATATAAATATGTCATTCTCATATGATATATATATATATATATATATATATATATATATATATATATATATATATATATATATATATATATATATATATATATATATATATATATATATATATATATATATATATATATATATATATATATATATATATGGATAGGATCAAATGACACCAAGGTGTCAAAGTTTAATTTGACACCAAAATCTCAGCCGTCAAAAGAATTGATCTAACGGTGATACTAAATAGCCTATTTTTTAGGAGAAAAATATTTTTAAGGAGGCATGGAAATATGAGTTATTTCCATCTCCCAACTTGAGTCATTCTATTTTAGCCTTTTGTTTCAACACCTTCTCCTTAAATTCAGTCAGATGTATAAGATCTGTAGTACATCTTTGGACAACTTGAATCTCGTTTCTATTCATCAGATTCTAACTCAACTCATGGTGTGCCTTTGCCAACTCCTCCCTAGCCTTAATAATAGTCTGCTTCATAGTCATCATTGGTTTATACATTTGTCTCAAAATTGCCTGTAGCCTTTTCAATCTTCTGGGTGGAAATCTTCTCCATTTTTAAAAAAAATGGAGAGCACAAATACGAATGAATGTTTTCATTGTATATATGTCAAATTATGCAAAATATATGTCACACATTTCAATAATAAATACATTTGTACATAAATACTTCATTCTCCATTTCTTTTGAGAATAAGAAATATCAATAATAAATACATTTGTACATAAATACTTCATTCTCCATTTCTTTTGAGAATAAGAAATAGAGAGGATCTCAACTCTTTATTTACTGTATTATTTATTCATATCCAACAAGAGGAATCACGAAAAAAAAATTGCAATCATCAATACAAAAAGTAAATGCATCTGTGATCATTACTCATTAACAAACTGTAGTACAGATGCACTAACGACAAGATCAAGCAATATAAACACAAAAAGTGAATCCCTCTTTCTTTATGCAAGGGGGGGTACGAAAAGGACAACATTGACAACATTAGCCTCCATATGAGCAGATAAAATACATTTTTATCACAATATACACAACTGTTCCAATTGAAGGAAAATAAATAGGAAAACTGTTTAAGGAGGCAGAAAACCCAGGAAAAAAAACTCATGAAGCACCTTGGAAAGACAATCGATCTCGAAGAGTATCAAATATTGATGAACCTCCTGCATTTTGCGCAAACGTCAATTTCAAACGACCAAGCAATTCACCATCTTTTGCCTGTGAAGCAGCATCCGCAGCTTCCTTGGCCATGCCAATTCGAGCATATGACTGTCCAAAATAAGGAAGATATAAAACTGTCCACACTACACATGAGCAAAAGTATATTTAAATAAATAAAAACATCCCTCGCCCAGCCCCAAAAAGAACATTGTTTAACCTTCAATAAATTCCTACATCAGAGAAGCAGTAATGCTAAAAGTATTGATGGGATAAGTATTATGATAATCATGATCAAAGGTGCAGGGTCGAATATAGGCAGTACATAATATTTATAATGATAATCCTTGGATTAGTGCTTAATATGTAAAACAAGTGCTTGATTAATTTTTTTTTTGAGAATTTATTATTCTTTGAGCTGTGTTTTTTTTTTTGAAGTATTGGGCTTAAGTTTCTGCAATATTGTCAAATTTCAGCACATACCGTAGGCGTCATTACTGGAGAGACATGACTATTTATCAAAGATTTGCCTTCTTAATAGAGAAATTTTCATTTTATATGGAAAAAAAGTGAGGAAGTTTAGCCATAATCGATGGCTGAGATTATGATCACTGCATACAATATTTATTTAAACCTCAGACAATCAATAGTGTATCTATTCCTCTAAAGTGAGGTAGCCAAATCCATTTGAGAAGCAACTAGTTCAATTAAAAACATGAAGAGAAGAAAAAACAATAATAGAGAAGGTTATTGGTTGGTTATTATAAGCCTTTCAAAACTTTTAATTCTCAAAAACTTCAAAAAATAACAAATACATCAATTGAGATTTGAGACAAAGCTTAAAATACCTCAGCTTTTTCTCGAGGGTCTGCAAGTTTGGGGATATATTTAATAGCTTCTCCTTTTTCATCTGCCTCAATGCATGCCTCCACAAATGGCCTATAACCTATGGATGCCAGAACATGTAGGTAGTGGTTGTCAATATAATAAAAAGGAACCATAGTCAAGAAAAAAAAGGGAAACAACGACTACGACTACTACGTAATGAACATTAGAAGAATGAACCAATATTTCAGATATGCATCAGTTTCATTACTCATGGGAGTCTTGCTAAATAGTGCCTAAAAGATATAGCTTAAAGAGCATTTAATAGACTAAGCATTAAACCTAAAATCATTCTCATATTTTCAATACTTTCTACTTATATTTTCTCAACCAATGCCTTAAGGGAACTCCTTAGCATTCTCTTCTGCCATAGATATTCAAAATTGCAAAGTATATGCTGGAATTCTTAATTAAAAAAGTACTGCAACTCTTATTTGAAAATCGCCACACTTCGAATTAAGTACAAAAACTAATTTGATATACAACATAAAAAGAGTTGGAAATCAAATCTATACAGATGAAGCACCCATCTAAAACCAATATACAGAGCCATGTAGAGATCCTGAAGTAAGAAACTTATAGAGCAGGGACCTATGCAGTGCACGAGTTAATGATGTGTAAAAAAATTATTAGTGGGGTTATAAGTTATGGAAAAAAGAAAAGAAAAAAACAATGTCACAATTCTATGATTTTTTCTCATAAACAATAGTGGAATTTCTTAAATATCAGATTTTGCATGTTTACCACCCAAACAAATCCAATTGTTTAGTCAATATCTTAAATCAATTTGAATATTATTCACAAAACCCATTGAAAATTGGCTGGACAAAACACCACAAAATGTCCCCAAAACTACAGGAACTTGGCCTGAAGCTGGAGTTTTTGATTTTTTTGCATTTTATTTTATATCAATCTATAATATGGTTCAATGACCAAATCATTGAAATAAATTTTTCTTAATGTAACTAACGGTCAATGTGTTTTCATTTTTAAATTGTATGAATGGAGAATGTTTTGTAGCAACATATGATAACTTTGCGAGTATTAGATATCCACCTAAAACAATGACCAGTACTTATAACCAAGCCATTAAATTAAAGCCTTTCAATTTGACAAACTAGTGCTCACATTGGAGTTAAATAAAATTTAAAAGGAAGGATTTCGTTTGAAATTGAATGACTTCCTTCTGAATACCCCTAAAAATACACTAGCAGTATGAAACTTTACCTATTGGAGGTTTTTTCTCCTTTGAAAATTTTTCTAAAGCAGCCCAGTCCTTGATTGTGGCCAAAGCAAAAACCTTAAGCCAATACCATCTCTTCTCAGATACCTGTGGAAATAGAACCACAAAATTGTTTGCTCAGGAACTGATTTACATGAAGTAGAGGTCATAAAAAGAGGTCATGTTTTGTTCGTTTCATGTTGTTTTATCATCTTTTATACAAATCATTCATTCAAAGGCACGAAATGAGTCATTCTATCTCTTTAAAGAACCACAATCAAAGTTCAACTTAAGAGTTACCAACCTTAAATTCTGTTTTCACTTTTAGTGCAGCTCGATGATTTCCCAAGACAATACAAGTTCGGATTGTATCACTTATACTAGAATCCACAAAAATGGCCTGCTTTGTAGTCACTTCAAGTTCATGCTGGAGTCTGCAGTAGCAACAGAGGCATAAACTTCCCTTGACCGAAGACATGAATATTTAGTCAACAAGGATTTATAAATTTATTTAACAGCTAGTAACACAGTCTAAATGTTTCTGCAGAAATATATGAACATTAAAGCACATCAAAAGCCTGACAATTTAAATCATTCAAGATTTATTCTAAAGTCTAGCAATGTGAAAAAAAACTGATGATCACACCTTAAAAGTTTTGCATGCTCCTCAGCTGCCTTTGATTCAAAGGTATGTTCCTTGGTTTCGACAAAAAGATTATGTGCCTTCTCAATAAGTTTTATTCGAGGACCATGAAGTGGAGATCCCTTGCTTGCCATGGGATTTTTTTCAAGTTCCCATGATTCTTTCCAAAGAAGAAATGCCACATCCTGTATGCATTAACATCACATAATAAGTTCCAGTATTAAATTGGAAAGCATGAAAAGTTGCAGTTGAGCATATAAGAATTTGATTATTAGCAATATTTAAATCTAGCATAACCAGGGCTGGCAAAACATAAGTATGATTATAAACTTTCTGACAGTGTTGTAACTAGTAAATTATTGAAAACTGCAAGATGGAAACACTTGTAGACTAATGCCTAGCTTAAAGTAAAAACTATAATAGTGAGAAAAGGAAAAAAAAAAAGTATAATGTCATGATAAATAGTCAGATGACATGTGAGTAGATAAATTGTCCATTCCGCATCGCAAAAATTTTTTGAGATTGAATAAGAGGTTATCGATATTTTGTGTAAAACCATCCCCTTCAAGGAAATGCAACCGATGATATAAACTAGACATTTTCCTCATATATAATATTCCAAATCAGAAGTCATGCATATTATACAATTTATTGCAAACATAACATACTTGAATTTGCCCTGTTGATAAGAAGAAGTCCTTCAAAAATTCATGTTTATAGCACCTGAAAATTAGATATATTAATCAATGGCTGCATCATATTACTTCTCAATAAAACATGTTGGAAACTTCAAATCATGTGATTCTATTTTTATTATTTAAAAAAGGAACCATTTCGAGCTAGAAAACATGGACATAGATTAATAAATGGGATCGAAATTATATTGTAACCATTTCATTTCACCGATCTCTCCCTCTAATTTTAATATTTAAAGACATGCCTCCCAACTCACCTATACTTGAAATGTATGGATGAGATACATCCTCAATAAAACATTGTCAAGGGAGATTAAACAATCAACACCTAGGAAAGCCCAAAATACTAAACCGCAAATATTTAATAGTACTTTTGGTCCCTGCAAATATTTATTTTTATTTCATCCCCTATCGTTTAAGATTATCCTTTTTGTTAAGAAATGTGATTAGGTCTAACTCAACCCTACAAAACCGGCTAGTAGGGTGAGGATTGCCCCCACTTTTAAGGACATGTTCAGGCCATATATTGTCTGATGTGGGACTCTTAACACACCCCCTCACGCCCAGGACTAGACAACTAGAGCGTGAAAATAAATGGCGGGTGGCCCGATAGCAGAAACCATAATAGGTGGCCCACTAAACCTTAAACGAGGCTCTGATACCAGCTTTTGTACTTGATCGAGTAACAACTATTTACTTTTTTCTTTTTCATGAGATCAAATTTCCACCAATAAAAACACAATAATCCGATGTAGAGCGTTTATCACTTGCATCTCCTGCCCAATCGGCATCTGAATATCCAATGATATCAGTGTTGCCTCTATCACAAAAAACAAGCTCTTTTCCAGGTGATCCTTTGATTTACCTAAGGATTCAAATAACTGCATCCCAATGGTTGTCACAGGGAGAATTCAAGAACTGACTTACTACACTGACAGGGAAAGATATATCAGGTCTAGTCAAGGTGAGATAATTCAACTTTTCTACAATTCTCCGATATCTTCCTGGATCAGTGTATGGCTCCCCCTGATTAGGAAGAAGCTTTAACATTAGGATCCATAGGAGTGTCAACTGGTTTGCAATTTGTAAGACCTGTATCTTCCAAAATATCAAGAGCATACTTCCTCTGAGAGATAACAATACCCGACTTTGATTGAGCTACCTCAATTCATAGAAAGCAACGAAGAGGACCTAAATCCTTAGTCTGAAAACTTTGAAATAAGTGTTGTTTTAAAGCTTTGATACCCTCAAAATCATCACCTGTAATTACAATGTCATCCACATAAACCACTAGATAAATATATTTGTTGGAGGAGCATTTGGTGAAAACAGAGTGATGTGATTCGCACCAGTTCATCCCAAATTGTTGCAACACTTTACTAAATCTTCCAAACCATGCCCGAAGTGATTGTTTCAAGCCATACAAAGACTTGTGTAATTTACAAACCAGATTATACTCCCCCTGAGCAACAAACTCAGGAGGTTGCTCCATGTAAATCTCCTCTTCCAAGCCACCATGCAAGAATGCGTTCTTGATATCCAATTGACATAAAGGTCATTGTTTCATGGCAGCCATAGCTAGAAAGAGGCGAACAGATGCCATCTTCGCCACAAGAGAGAAAATATCACTATAATCTTGACCGGGGACTTGAGTGTATCCTTTTGCCACTAAGCGAGCTTTCAATCGATCTATCTACCCATCAGGAGCTACCTTAACATTAAATATCCACCTACAACCAAGAACAGATTTTCCAGGTGGGAGAGGAACAAGCTCCCGAGTATGATTAGATTCTAAAGCTGACATTTCATCAAGTATTGCATGTCTCCACCCTGGATGGGATAAAGCTTCCTGAATAGTTTTAGGAATGGAAACAGATGCAAGTGCAATAACAAAAGCACAATAGGTAGGAGATAACCGATGATAAGACACACAATTATAAATAGGGTAAGGGTTACGGGTTGAACGATTACCTTTTCGAATGGCAATGGGCAAGTTAGGCTTCATAGAATATTATGAACTAGCCAAAATGTAGTTGTGTCACTCTGGTGTGGGAAAATGCACACTTGTGTAGACATTTTTAATGATGTGGTCTTAACCATATCACATTATTTTTAACGGAGACTTTTCTTTATAAAATAATTTAGGTATTTTCTTCCTCTCCTCTCCCACTACCCTATATCCAAAACCAGAAAGACATAATTTAAACCAACTTGAAAAACTCCAAGGAAACAATTTCTCAGGTTGTGCAGGCGCTTGAAGCTATTAAGAAACTCTTCTCACAACATACAACAAAATCACAACAAGGGAGGAAGTTACACAATTAACAGTCCACAGGTAACACCGCTTATTTCATCGCCCACGTTAAGAAATATGTAACCCATGATTCCAACAGGGGATCCAGTTGCCAAAGAATATGTCTGTAACATCTTTCAATCTTAATTTCTTTGCAGCTTCTGCATCCACTAACCAATCACACCGTCATATACTTCACCTACTATAACAGGTGCATGCATTCCATGTGCTTTACCAATGCAGCAGGCAGAACAGAAATAGTCATGATTTTTATTACTAAAAGAGAGATTACAACTTTGTAGCACCAATCTTAAGGTGTTTATGTTGGGATGGCCTAACCTTAAATGTCATACATTGGATAAAGTAGGGGAAAGACTATCATAATTAACAGAAGGTACAACTTTAGGTAATGAATCTACAGACATAGCAGATTGAGTAGTTTTAGAGACATTGAGCAAGGGAAACTCATAAAGCCCATCTGAACCAACTTTACCATCCAGAAAGACAGCATTAGACACCTGACAGTTCACAAAGCATGTGTCAGCATTGAAAAAAAAGTAAACATAACGACAAAACTGACTGACACTTATGAGGTTCTTGGTGATTGAGGGAACATGTAATAAATTATTAAGTGTGAGAGGTGTGTGGTGGTGACTTTGAGAGAAAAATTTACTGGAACCAGCAGAGTTAATGAAGAGACCTTGTCCATTCCCAATGTAGATTTGTTCATGACCTTCAAAAGGTGTTACTTGTTGCAAGTTGCTAGCATCATTGGTGACATGATAAGAGGCACCTGAGTCAGGGTACCAAGAAGCAGCTGATGTAGAAGGAGAAGCATTAGCAATGAAGATGTTAGGGTCTGGATAGGCAGGTGTTGTTCTGGCTGGAGGAGCTGCAGGTATAGTCCACACATTTGCAGGGAATTGACTATAAGGCACTTGAGGTGTTTGCCAAGGTACTGCAGCATAGGGATTCCCATGGAATGGGGAAGGCTGAAGTTGTTGATTGTATCAGTGCCAGCAGTTGAGAGCTAAATGGTCAACTTTAGAGCATACTTGGCATTGGACACTGGAATTTTTGCCACCTCTGCCTCTTCCACCACAATCTCCCCTATTGAATCTACCACCTTTGAAACTGGAATACTCGAGTTCAGCATGAGAAGGAGCCATCTGTGAGTGAGAGGAGTCAGTGTTGCCAGACTGTTGAGTGTCAAGGGAAGGAGATTGTGGTGGAATATGTGTAAGATTAATGGAGATGGGATCAGGCACAGGTTGCTTATGGAATTTATTCAGAGGCGGCTCATGAGCAATTAAGAGGATTTCAACCTCATCTAAATCCATATCACCAAACCAAATTTACTCTTAACAACTGTAAGCATACTCACTAGGAAGTTCTTCAAGAATTACATCAATGTGATGAGAGTTTGGGATAGGATCTCCAATGGAGGCTAACGAATCCACAATCGTGCAAATTTGCAACAAGTAATCAGAAACCGACTGAGAATCCAGAGTTAGGGCACGCAATTCTACGCGAAATTGACGAGCACGTGCACGAGTTTGTTTCTGAAAGTAAGTGAATAATCGATCCCAGAATTGAATGGGAGCATCTAAGAACACAATTGATCCCAGAGTTGATGCGAATGGGAGCATCTAAGAACACGAGATACGATCTCACTCGAAAGCATCGACAGAAGCCAAGATAATAGCAATTGATCTTTCTGAAATCTAAGAACACGAGATAGGATCTCACTCGAAAGCGTCGACAGAAGCCAGGATAACAATAATTGATCTTTCTAAAGCCAAATCTATCGATCCCAGAGTTGAGTTGAATGGGAGCATCTAAGAACACAATTGATCCCAGAGTTGATGCGAATGGGAGCATCTAAGAACGCGAGATAGGATCTCACTCGAAAGCGTTGACAGAAGCCAGGATAATAGTAATTGATCTTTCTGAAGCCAAATCGAGTATGTAGGGTTGATTGGCAAGTGCTGCGACGTGACATGAGCGGAAGACGACGATCCCGATGGTGATGACGCCATGGATTGAATCTAACTAACTAATACCATGATAGAACTCATAGCAGAGTAGTTGAATTACAATAGGTAACAATTGCATTTATAGTAGCAACTGTGTGACCTGTTATAGCAGGTCACCTATTGCTAATACATTATTAGAGTTTGACCTAACTCATCCTTACAAAACCAGTTTAAACCGGTTGGTAAGGTGAGTGTCACTCTATATAAACTATTTTCAAGCTCCATGTCTAGCCAATGTAGGACTTATGATATTTCTAACACACCCCCTCATGCACAGCAATCTTTTGGGCTTGGTGCATGGATATTAATAGTGGGGCGGCCCATGGTCCGATTAATAGGCTCTGATACCATATTGGAGTTTGACATAAGTCATCTTTACAAAATCTGTTTAAACCGGTTGGTAAGGTAAGGAGTGTCACTCTATGTAAACTATTTTCAAGCTCTATGTCTAGCCAACGTGGGACTTAGGATATTTCCAACATAACACAATTCAGTTATAACTGAAATGAATGGTTCTACTTTGGGTTCTATCATGGTATCAATTAGTTAGATTCGATCCATGGCGCCGCCTACTCCATCGGAATCACCGTCGTCTTCCGCTCATGTCACGTCGCAGCACTCGCCGTCTATGGTGGCGGCTGGTGATTCGCGCCGATTACAGTTCTATCTCAAGATCGCGCACAAGCTCGATGAGAAAAACTTCCACCTCTGGCGTCAGCAAGTGGATCCTTACATCAATGCGCACAATCTCACAGATCTCTTCGTTTGCACTCGAATTCCTCCCAAATTTGTCAATGACGAAGCTCGTTATCAAGGTACGATCAACCCTACGTACTCGATCTGGCTTCAGAAAGATCAATTAATGTTATATTGGCTTCAATCAATGCTTTCTAGTGAAATTTTGTCTCGAGTCCTTGGATTATTTTTAGAAGCAAACTTGTGCACGTGCTCGTCAACTTCGTGTGGAATTGCGTGCCCTTACTCTTAACTCCCAATCTGTTTCTGATTACTAGTTGAAAATTTGCATGATTGTGGATTCCTTGGCCTCCATTGGAAATCATATTCCAAGCTTTCACCATATTGATGTAATTATGGAAGGACTTTATAGTGAGTTTGCTCTTGTAGTATCCGTTGTTCAAAGCAAATTTGGTGATATGGATTTGGATGAGGTTGAAATCCTCCTGATTGTTCATGAACTGCATCTGAATAAGTTCAAGAAGCAGCCTGTGTCTGATCTTGTTTGTCTCAACCTTACGATGTTGCACCACAGTCTCATTCCCCTGAAACTCCTCAGTTTGGCAGCATTGATTCCACTCCCTCACAGGTGGCTCCCTCTCATGCTGAAACTAAGTATTCCAGCTTCAGAGGTGGTAGATCCAATAAGGGAGGTCGTGGTGGTAAAGGCAGAGGTGGCAGAAACTCCAATATTCAGTGTCACAGATACAATCAGCAGTTTTAGCCTTCTTCATTCAAAGGCAATCCCTACAATACAGTCTCTTGGCAACCACCTCAAGTGTCTTATGGCAAATTTCCAGCTAATGTGTGGACCAAACCTGCAGCTCCTTAAACAAGGCCAGCAGTTACATATCCTTCTCCTTCATTGCAAATGCTGCTCCATCTGCCTCAACTGCCTCTTGGTACCCTGATTCAGGTGCCTCCTATCATGTCACCAATGATGCTTGTAACTTGCAGCAAGTTACACCTTTTGGGGGTCATGAACAAATTTACATAGGGAATGGACAAGGTTTAGTCGTCAACTCTGCTCGTTCTAATCAATTTCTCTCTCAAAATCACCCTCACACACCACTCAGACTTAATAATTTATTACATGTGTCATCTATCACCAAGAACCTCATAAGTGTCAGTCAGTTTTGTTGTGACGATCATGCTTATTTTCTTTTCACAACTAATACATGCTTTGTGAAATCTCAGGTGTCTAATGTCGTGTTGCTGGCTGGTAAAGTTGGTTCAGATGGGCTCTATGAGTTTCCACTGCTCAATGTCTCTAAAACTGCTAAGTCTCTAGATTCCTCAAATAAACTTGTACCTTCTGTTAATTTTGTTAGTCTTTCTCCTGCTTATCAAATGTATGGCATTTAAGACTAGCCCATCCCAACATAAACACCCTGACATTGGTGCTACAAAGTTGTAATATCTATTTCAGCAATAAAAATCATGATTATTTTTGTTCTGCTTGCTGCTGATAGCAAGGTTGTTAATCTCAGATAGTGGCGCATAGCGTCGGACCTAACAAATGCTATAGCGACATAGCGGATAGCGGGACGACCGCTATTGTGAACTTTTAAAATTCAAGGTAAATACTTAATATGAAAACATAAATACTAAAATAGATTCCAACAACATACATATATACTAAAAATAGGCTCCAACAACATACATATTGACTTAAAAACCAAAAGTTACAACATACATAAACCAAACATTATGACTCAAATTAGGAATGTACTCAAAATGACTAAATCAAATTCTAAACGTATACAAAATGATTAAGTCACATTCGTCTCCTCTACACTTCTAAGTTCTACCACATTAATATCATCTTGCTCATCACTTTATTCAATTTCAAACACTTCTTCCTCCACCTCCAACTCATCATCTCCATTGGACACTAATGTAGCAAGGTATTAAACTTAAACTTGCAGAAGATGATGGTGTCATGGTTCCTAAGTTGTGAATGGATGAGAAAAAGATGAATAGGTGAGGAGGAAAGTGAAAATAGGGTTGAGAAAGATTGATGTTTGTTGTGAAGAGAAGAGAAAACGTTGAACTTGTTGTGAAGAGAAGGAGAAAGAGAACTTGCTGCAAAAAGAAAAAGTGGTAGCGTGATGTGAAAACAGGGGAGAAGGAGAACGGCTGCTGATTTGAGTGAAGAGAGAATGTTAATGACCTAATGCCTCACTTTTAGATTTTATATTAGTGAAATAAAATGGGAAAATACAAATTTGCATCATCAGAATTCAAAAAATAAAATTTACAGTATTGACATCATCTTCACAATAGTGGTATGTAAAGCGCTACAAAACCGCTATTCCATCGCTACGCTTCCACAAATTGCGGCCGCTATTTCAGATAGCGGGTAGCAGCCCAAAAGCATCGCAGCGAGGTCCTCTACCGCTACGTTACACCGCTATAACGCATTATTGACAACCAAGGCAGATAGAACCCCTAAGTCTA
The DNA here is from genome assembly GCF_029867415.1 of Vicia villosa. NCBI lineage: Eukaryota > Viridiplantae > Streptophyta > Magnoliopsida > Fabales > Fabaceae > Vicia > Vicia villosa. Next base: position 765,828 of record NW_026705327.1, read on the forward strand.
TTAATGTTGAGCCCAATACTGATATTGGGGTGGTTCCACCAAGGCCCATTATTTGGAAGGTATATTCTAGAAGAAAGAGATGAAGTGGGGGTAAGCAGTTCCAGGATGTGGATCCTTAGAGAAGTGGGGGTAGGTGGTTACAGAACGTGGGCTATTATGTAGTTTTGTTGGAATGACTATAAGTAAGCATGACTAGTGGGAGAGAGAGGACATGTATTTGGTAATTAGAGTAAGGAGAACACATTAAATTACTTTATTCAATAAATTACCACTTTCTATATTTTTTTTCTTGAGTTCCGATCATTGGTCCGACCTACCGGATTCATCGAGAGGAGTCGGTGAATTGTGATTAATGCCACCAAAAATGTCTGAGAGAGTGGATGAATTGGAGGATCGAGTTGCGTCAATGGAAGAAGCGTTTGACGCGAGAGTGTCGACATTGAAGGAAACGTTACGCCAAACGCTTGCTAATTTTCATCTCACCTTGGTGGAAGAATTCGCGAAGATTCGACGTGAGCCTGAAAAAACACTGTCACCGTTTGTTGTGGAGGAAACGGTGTCGGAGTATCGGATGGCTGTGAAGAAAATGGAACTACCATCGGTTTTAGGCTTGGCAAAGCCTAACTCGGCCCAGCCTATTTCCACCCCTACCTAGAGCTTTAAGGGTAGATACAGTTATGGTAGTAGTTGACATATTGACCAAGTATGCCCACTTCATACCTGTCAGTCACCCTTATACAGCTAAGTTAAGCAAATTGCAGAGGTATTCATACAAGGGGTAGTCAAATTACATGGTTTTCCCAGTTCCATAGTCTCTGATAGAGACAAGGTGTTCCTAAGTCATTTCTGGTCTGAATTGTGCAAAAAAGCAGGTATCAAACTGAAGTATAGCAGTGCATACCATCCACAGTCTGATGGGCAAACAGAGGTGGTTAATAGGTGCCTTGAAACTTATTTAAGGTGTATAACTGGGCTGAAACCAAAGCAGTGGCCCAAATGGCTAGCTTGGATTGAACATTGGTATAATACCAACTATCATGCTTCTTTGAGGACCACACCCTTTGAGGCCTTGTATGGAAGAACACCTCTTATGTTGGTAAGAGGAGACACTCCTTCATCAGCGGTAGATGAAGTTAATAGGCTGACTGCTGAGAGGAATGAGATATTGAAGGAGCTACAAGAACAATTGCTTAGAGCTCAAGATGTAATGAGGAGCCAAGCAAACAGACACAGAAGGGCTGTGGAATGAGGTAGGAGATATGGTGTTCTTAAAAATCCAGCCGTATAAAATGAAGAAATTAGTTAAAAGGTTAAACCATAAATTAAGTCCAAGATACTATGGTCCATATGAAGTAATTCAGAAGATTGGTGCAGTAGCTTATAAGTTGAAGCTGCCAAAGGACACTAGGGTACAACTTGTGTTCCATGTCTCTTTGCTTAAGAAGGCTGTCTCACCTTCTATGGAAATCCAACCTCTGCCAGCTTGCATCAATGAGGAATGGCATTTAGAACCAATCCCTAAGAAAATTCTGGAGTCTAGACAAAATGAACAAGGAGGAATAGAAGTATTGGTGAAATGGAAGGAGCTGCTTGAGTTTGAGAATTCCTGGGAATTAGTAGACAAGATCAAATCAGAATTTTCAGAATTTCTCCTTAAGGTCAAGGAGAATTTTGAAGGGGGGAGAATTGGTAGATTTAGAAAAGTGTACAAGAGGACACGCAAGAGAGAGAAAGAGAGGACAGCTGGCTAATAGGACAAACTTTGTTAGTACACCACATGGCAGGGCTAGGTGTCAAGCTGTGAGTGGAGATAGAATCCAAGGAATGGTAATAAATAGTGAGGAATGGTTAGTGTGTCAGTATGCAAGATTTGAGTACTGAATCCTAGGAGAGAATAGGCCCCTCGAAGCTGCCTTAGCTATTTTTCTTTCCTTTTCTGTTGGCTATTTTCAGTACTGCTCTTGTATCTACTAAATCCCATTTGAACTCTAGTAGAATATGCTTCAATAATCAAATAGTTTTCATTATTTCCTCGGTGTTATTTTTGTTTAAGCTGCATATACTAGATTGAACCTATCAGTCTGCCAATTTATGTCTCACCCTCTGGAAACGCATTGAGTTGTAGTCAAAAGAATACTAAGTACCTCAAAGGCATTATCCAATATGGCCTTCATCTTTCACCTCATGTTCCATCTCAGCCTCCCTCTCTTCAAGTCTTTTGTGCTGCAAACTAGGGTTCAGACCCAAATGATAGGAGAAGTACCTAAAGAGAAGCTATCTATTTTGGAGGGAACTTGGTTTCATGGTGGTCCAAGAAGCAACATGTAGTTGCTAGGTCCAGCACTGAAGCAGAATACAGAAGCTTAGCTCAGGCCACAGCTGATCTTCTGTGGCTTCAGACTCTATTAACTGAACTCTGTGTTCCTACTCAGCATCCAGTGGTTCTATGTGACAACCAGTCTGGAGTGATGCTAGCTTACAACCCCATCATGCACTCAAGGACAAAGCATATGGAAACTGATCTCTTTTTTGTGAGAGAAAGGGTCCTTGCAAAGCAAATCAGTGTTGCTCACATTCCCTGGTGTGGATCAGATTGCTGATGTGCTTACAAAACCTCTACCATCTACAAAGTTCCTGGAACTTAGGCACAAACTCAGGGTTGCTAGCAATAGCTCCCCATGAGTTTGTTAGGGGGTATGAGAGTATAGATGAGATATGTAGGTTATACTCTACATACACTTGTAATGACTGACATGTGTCAGGTTCAGCAGTAGGTGACCTGCTATAATAACAGAATTCAGTTATAACTGAAATGAATAGTTCTACTATGAGTTCTATCAATTTTAAATACTATTAATATAAATATTTACTTTTGAATTACTACTTAATATAAAAATATAAAATTATATATTCAATAATACCGGTCTAACCTCGGTCCGACCCGGTCCAATCTTTAAACCTTAAACCCATGAGTATACCGGTTTAATATCCGGTTCAGTTTTAATTACCTTGGTATTATTTTTTGTTTTAGGAGGATCTTTCTATTTTTGTTACAACTTTATGTATTACATCTAGCTACTCCCTCTAGATATTTCAGAGAATGGCTTAACAGAGATTCCTTTGGCCCGTGACATTGACAGGTGTCATTCCAGGTATGAGTAAATTAAATGACATCATTTTTTTCTAAAGTGTTTTTACAAATAAACTGGCAAGTAAAAACATGGACATATATAAAGCATGTTTTCTATCATTGAGCCAGTTTTTATAAAGGGCGTATCCAAAACCAAAAGTGAATAGGTAGCATTGATCTTAAGAAAATACTGTTCAGTGATCTCCTGAACTTCTACTTATATCATAATACACAACTCTTCCAGCGATTAGGTCAAAAGAAAACGTTTTTTATCATCGGCAGTTTCATTTATTCATTTTCTTACGAGTTAGCACTGATTCACTGAACCTTAATATTACATAACCATGACACACTGTCTTACCTTTTGAAAAATGGTTAAATGGAACATACCGTGCATAAGTTATAAATAAGTCGCGCGGTAATTGTCTGGCCTGTATGGTTCCAAAAAACTCCAATGGCTGCCTCTGTGTCATATAACAAGAATGTGTGAATGAGATACACGTGCTACTCCATATACATCACAAACCTTACAACATTTAAAATATAAAACTTTCCAGAGTCCAATACCTTTTGCCAAATATGAAAAAGTGTAAGGTAAACTAGGTCTGTATCACCACATTCAGTTGCCTTCATCAAGGCTGTATCTTCTTCTCCTATGCTCAACAGGAGAGGAACCTAAGCACGAAGTAATGAGAACAGTAATAAAATATCCCATCAAAAATCAGTCAGCAAATTGTGTGACTTGGGGAGGAGGGTGACAAGATTGAGACAGCATTAATTCTAAAAATATCCAAAATGACCGGAAAACCAGAATTCCACCTGTTTAGACGAAAGGGGTTCATGTTCAACAAGCGAGGCAGCTAACTTTCGGCGGCCATTTTTGTCTGCATGAGCAGCAACTGCTGCATAGGATATGCCTTTGCACAGTTTTAACTGAGAGTAAAAGAATGCAATTCAAGAGTAGTTGCATATACTAGGAAGATTGCAAAAAAGTTTGAAGTGGGGGAGAGGTACCTTGTCAAGCAGAATCTCTAGAAGAGTAGTATCAGGTATTGCCGATGACGCAGTTATCTTAGCACATGCCCAGTGCATTATCACTACCTCCTTCATAAAAGTAGTCAGGAAAAAGTTCAAATTTAGTAGAATACTCAAAGAAGATTGCTGATGTACTCACAAAATGAAGAGGTCAGTAATTAATAAAACAGAGAGAGTAAGACAATCAATCAATTGAATTGTAGCAATTCATTATACCATGCATTGTTTTCATGTAGCCTATTAATTTATTTGAACAACCAACAATATGTATCAATTGTTTGCCAATACCCATGGATGTACTGAACCCTATGAAACACAGATTTCGATAGGAAACGTGGCTAATGTCAACCATATAGAACATTGAGACATCGCATAAATATTTTCTATTGATGTGTTTGTGCCTATGATATATAATTAACATGAGAAAAATCTAAATTAAGAATTACGATTAACATATTAACCTTCTCAAAACAAATTTATGGTAATTATAATGACCCTCACAAAAAAGAGTACACAAACTAAGAGGAATCATTTACAATGCAATCCCTACATAATTCAAAGTTAAGAATATGGATCATGTCTTCTACAACAACTTGTAAATCCTATGATAATAAACCTAAAGAGATGATAAAAGGCATCAGTTTGATATTTATCTCAATAAGAGATCTAATATAAGTCGGGGGTGTTCAAAAAGTGTTTGACCAAGAGCAGGTGCTGACTCAGTCTCTTGGCACGTGTCTAACAGGTGTTCAAGCCAAGAATAGTTAGTTTTTAAAATTGCACACCTTTAAAAAGTGTCTGACACTTGTTCAGCGCATGTCTGAGGAAGTCTCGGCATTCAAAACGTGTCTGGCAGACTGGCACAGCCCTTTGGAGAAAGGCTTAGAAGGACTAGAAGCATGAACCTTTACACGTCCATAACCATAAAATATATGTTTTACTTTGGTGCATTTGGTTTGTGTGTGAATTTTTCACATTAATAAGTATTATTCTTTGGAAGAGCAGCTACTTTGTGATAAGATTAGGCAATTAGCTTCTACTTTGTATTAGCACATTCTCTTTTTAAAGAATTTTTCCTTGTATGTCAAAGAATTAGGTAGCATTCATGCTTTGTTGTTTGTATATCCTTTATATTTTAAGCAGGGCCTATTATCTTCCAAATTCTTTAATTTCATCTTCTCATTGTCTTAATGAATATCTGATTTTATAAAATAGGACAGCAAAATCCAGGAGTTGATAGGTAACTTAATGCACTTATTTCTCCTCGTAAAGGGGAATACTTCAAGAAAGTCAAGTCTCAATCTTGTATTTGATCAGATGGTGATACACAGTTACGAAAAAAAGTGCAAAAATATATAACATGTATACACTTACTTGATTCATTCCGAGATATTCCGATATCCGCAATGCAAGCAGATGTTGGTGAGCATTAATCAGTCGACCAATCAGGACAGACGGTGTAAGCAGCTGATAGTAATAAGCAAATTCAGTATAAGGTCAGCAAAGACAATATCAGCACTAAAGAGACAGGTATGCCTTAAAACCTTATATTGTTGAATACTAAGAGGAATGCCAATCTCAAGGCTGCGCACTGCATTCAAGACCCGCAGAATTTTACACATTTCTTGGATACGGTCACGATGAAAATTGCTGCCAAAGTCAACTGGATATCATTACCGAGAGCGAATATCAGAAAATATGTTTGCCAAACTTTCACTACTAAGAGTGTAATTAAGGCATCAAAACAATTTTTAAAACATTTTGGGCAGTATATCAAACTGAAAATCCAAATCAAGCTCACCTACAAAAGGCCTGCCCATAACTGGCAGCCCTTAGAAGAGTTTTTTGGCGTGAAACATCAAATTCATGACCTGCAGCGTCAACACATGCTTCAACAGCCTCGGGAAGAGAAGATTTTATCAATCTCAAATTTTCATCTGCCTGGGGAATGATAATAAGAAAATCAGACAGTCATCTACAAGTTGAACTGTTTGATGATGCCATTATTTAATTGCAAATAAAGACCTCTCGCATCAACCTAGTCCACATATAACAAATCACTTCTTTTTCCTTACTTTTATATCAAAAATATATTGTAAACAACCCTCAAAAGCTTGTTTCCTTCATCATTTTCCATTATGTAAAACTTAAATAGAGAAAATAAATTAGCCAGACTCAATCGGCCAAATTTATCTTTATTAATGGGTGTCATAGACATAGTTTATTTCTTACAGAAGTCCAATAAAGGCATATTACGATGTCAATACAAAGTAATGTTCAATATACCCAGTGCTCAGCAAGACATATTTGAGCATATAAGTAAGTTGTCTACTATAAAGTATAATCAAACCATAATCAGTTTACAATGCTACAGATTTAAAATTACAATATATAAGAATTTGAATGCACATTCCAATTTCCAACAAAAATCTGTTGTGTAAATATATGAAAATATAAAAGCGTTGTTGCTCAAGAGGGCATAATCTTGTTAATCTATATATTCATTAATTATAGGGTTACACCTAAATAATTAACATACAATCATTTTTGGTAAGAAGCAGGCTATCAGTGAATGACTCTCGTTCAGTTCCCTATTAAAATTTTATTTTTTTAAAATTATTAAGATGGAAGACAAAAAAAATTATAATTATTGACCAATGTAGAAGTTTTAGCCTATGGAGAATTATCACCAAGCTATGCAGACAAGAAATATTAATTTTAAGGTCTCTGCACTTCAAGCAAAATCACACAAACTCTGCAGTCTTTACCTACTCCATACCCTAAGTTTGTAGGCTAAAATTTTTATGTACATGACAATTTGAGAAACTCACTCGTCGGCGATGAGAAGATATCTGAATATAATCATACCCTAAGTTTGTAGGCTAAAATTTCTATGAACAAGACATACTTCAGCTGATACCTCAAAGTTCTTGATATTCAAACTCTATGTACAGTTATAACTTACGAAACATAAAAAATGATAAAGTCAGTCATGCAACAGTAAAAGAAGAGGAATGGAATCTCTACCTTAGCACTACGCCTATCGAAATGATCTAAGGCGTCATACAGCAAACCTGCAGGTGATGTACTGCCAATTGTGAAAATTGAAACTGTGGAGTCAGGAACCCGTTGTAGAAATTCCATACTAGTGTTGGACAATATCCTCACTCCATCAGACTCAGGAATAAGAATTATCGGTTCATCATAAAGGTAGGCAACTGGTTCTCCATCAGGACCCATCATTAAAAGCATATCATCCCAGTAAAGAAGCACAGCATCCATTCCACACCAAGCAATCTGCTCCGGAGGAAGAGCTGACTGCACATATGAAAACAATAGGCTGACCGCAAATAGAGCATATATAGATCATAAACAATTATGGTACAGATCATAAACAACTATGGATGTCTCTATCAAGTTTAGATACAGCCTTTTCATTTTGTCATAGAGACATGATGTACTAGCAGCATAACATATCATAATAACAATAAGTAAAATTGGGTGGCAATGGCAACTTCATATACAAACAGCAACCAACTGATTCACATGATATAAATTTAAAAGTATGCTACATGCCAACAAATACATTTCTTAAGCATTCACAAATCAAGACTTTTTAGCACATCCCTCAAATTCTACAAAATCCCATAATAACTTATTTCCTATGTAACACCGACACTTCCAATTAAAGGTGTGTCCGACACATATAGACGTCTGACACCAACACAACAAAGATATATGTGATTCCATTCAATCTGTTTTTCTTAAATTATTATTGGTACCTATTAGTTAATGAAAATATCATGCCTAGTGTCCACGTCTTTGTAAGTGTTTCATGGCCTATTTCACTGGCGAAATAACTAGATAACTATAAGACAGAATTTCAACTTTAAATTATCACTACTCATGTCTAAGGCCACAAAATCTGCAACGGTTCATAGTCCAAACAACACATAAATCACATTTCAATTTCCAAACCAATTTAAAACAGAATTCACGCACCTCGCACTCCCTCTCAATGATGACACCAGTCAAGTCCGACGTAGTAACAAGAAGCCGGCCATCATGAGTGAATGACGCAAGCCACTTGCCATCCCTTGACACCACCATCTTTTGCAAAGGGCCCCGAAGCATCTCGCCACCAAGACGCTGCACGCCATCCTCCTCAACAGCTAGCACCACAGCATCCTCCTCCTCACCACCATCACCAACTCCAAGCAAAACCTCAACGTTCCCAGACACCGTATACTGTGGCTCAATCACAGCCATACATCGCGGCGGTTCAGTTATACCAGGATCGGCTAGCTTAACCGCAATAGGGTTTTTGAAATCCGCGATGCAGACCAACTGATTCGCTTCAGTGATACAAACGACGCCGTTTCCCCAGAAAGCGCAATCAGCAACATTGCTTTCAAAACACTCTTTACCTAACGAGAGATTCGGTTCGATGAGGTTAGCATGAACATCGTAGCGGTAAACCGTACCGTCTTGAACGATGCACACGAGTGTATGGTCATCGGTCCACGACATTCCGATTAGACGACCGCCGGGGTTACGCCAGACGGTGTCAGCGAGGGATTGGCCGGAGGAGGAAAATATACGGAGCTTGCGGAGGGCTGATTCGCCGTGAAGCTGAACGATCTTCGAGTCATCACGGATCACGGCCAGGGGACCTCCGAAAGGAGCAGCGGCGACCTTGTTGCGGGCGAGGTCCACGTTTCTCCAGCGTATTTCATAGAGTTGAGGCTTACGGTAATAACGGTTGTAGAGGAGCTGCCACTCCGCGGCTACCGAGACGCTTGCCATTGTGGAGAAGAATTTGGAACCTTCGAAAGGGAAAGTAGAAAACTTGTAACTTTTATGATCAAGGTGCAGCCAATTGATCTGGAGTATAATTAGTATAATAATTAGAATTATAAGACGATGAGAATAATTAAGATAAATATTCAACTCCTATGAACTCCCTAAAGAAAAAAAAAGTATGAACTAATTATATCTAATCTATAATCTACCTAAGAAAAGTTCATTGTTGCCCTCAACATGCTATGCGACATGTGTTCAATATAGGAACTTTTGATGTTACAAATACATAGATCTACCTTCTTTTTATTTTTTAGGATGATAATACATTTTTAGAGAGGTGGTATTTTTTAGGCAAAATATCCTTTTTGGTCCCATATGTTATCCTCGAGGTTCATTTTGGTCCCTTAATTTTAAAAAGTTTCATATTCGTCCCTTAACTCTTCAAAAGGTGTCATTTTAGTCCTTTTTGTCATATTACCGACCGATTTAGTGACCAATTTTTCAATTTTTTCGTCGCTAATATGACAAAAAGGACTAAAATGACACCTTTTGAAGAGTTATGGGACCAATATGGAACTTTTTAAAATTAAGGGAACAAAATGAACCTCGAGATTAATATACGATACTAAAAAGAGTATTTTGCCTATTTTTTATGATGATGATGTATTTTTTAGGGGTGGTAAAGTATTTAGTGAGTATACTCTACTCGTCCTGAGAGTATATTTCTCATCTTTTAGCATAATCAAAAAGGAAAAAAAAAAGGATAGCACATAGATAACATATTTGGTTATGTAAAAGAGCAAGTTATCTCATAAGTAGACGAGCAAGGATTGGTACTCTTGGATTAGTCAGTCACAAGGCCGGATATCAAGATTTCAAAAAAAATACACGAGCAAGGATATTGCAAAGTGAGCATGAGATTATGCTTCTCCCCGCATATGGTAATATTCAACTTAAGATCAATTGGCAGGTAAGCTTTGGAGGACTCTCTCTTGATTTTTTTCTCAAAATTCTTTGAAGCTTCAGATTTCTAAGAGATAATAATTTTCCTTAAGAAATTGATTGTACCTTATCATAATGGATCGTCTTGGCCTGCAATTTGATGGACTTCTAAGAATGGGGGTGTACCTGCAAGGTACTCCAATGCCAAAGTGTGTGTGTGTGTGTGTGTGTGAGAGAGAGAGAGAGAGAGAGAGAGCAAGGCGGAGTGCAAGTACAAGAGAGTAAGAGTAAGAATGATCAATACATGGCCCTCTATTGAAAGAGGGTATTTATTGTGAATGGACATTTTGTGTAAGATACGAGGGACAGGGTTCAGATTTGAAGACACTAGGGGTTTTGTGGTATCAACAAGTAGTTCACGATAAACGCTATCCATAGTGGTGTTGTACAATCCAACCCATTATTTTGCAAAGAGATGAATGCCAGAATCAGGGATGTTAAGAATTTGACAGATTAGAGATGGAGTTAGGGTTATGGTTATACCTTTGATGGTAGATTTGAGAGTCACATCGTTGGTGTCTTGATGGATTGCTGCATAGAAGCAACGAACTAATTTTGGGTAGGTTCGATTTCTAGGGTTAACATCTTTCTCCAACCTTGAACGAGTATGAGCTCTTCAATGTTGTAACCACGGGCAGTGAAGCTTTCAAAGTCCATGGGTTTTCCGTAGATCACACTCATGTTCCTCCATTTGGAGTTGAAAAGGTCGAGAGCACGCTTGGTGGAGAAGATGACATCCTGAGTTGATTTTACTTCAACATCTTCTGGGCAAGTTTCTTCATCAGAATCATCGGATACTTCAATGGTTGATTTCACAGGTTTTGATTTTTGAAGACGAATAGACTTGCGAGTTCCAGATGCCTCAGCAGATTTTGTTTGTGGTTTGGGATTTCCTGGAAGGATGAAGGTGAGTGGTTTTTCATTGAGAATATCTTAGTTAGTTTCAGATGAAGACGTGGTTTTTGGTTGTTTAGGGTTGATATCAGAAGAAGACATGGTTGGAGTTGTAAAGAGAGGTTGAAGGTGATAGTGTTTGAAAATGAATGGTTTGAAGTGATGAGAGAAATGAAGAATTTGGATGGATGATAAAGAAGAGAAGTTAGGCGTGGGGGAAGATGAAGAGTACAAGTAATGATGCATGCACATTATTTGTTTTTTAGAAAGCTGTGCAAAAAAGAATTGGAAAACGTGAAGTATGTGGAGCTAGCATGCTTGGAGAAGATCAAAAATGGAAAAAAGATTTTTTCAATAAATGCAAAGATATCTTTTTTTCTCCTTTTTTCTAAAATGATTAGACATAAATGTGATGTGAATAGTGAACCATTTAATGCAAAGGACAAGACATTTGTGCCCATGTGTCACTTTTAACAACCAGACAAAAATTCATTTTTCTTTTGTCCTTTTTTTAATGAAATGTGGCTTCAAAAAGGATTTTGAAGATTCTTTTTTCATTTTGAGGATTCGATGGGACAAGCTATGATATTTAATCTTTGTTTTAAAAAATTGAATCTATCTTCTATCAATGGTTTAGTAAAGATATCAGCTAGTTGATTTTGAGTTTGTACAAAAATTAACTCTACTTCTTCCTTTTGAACATGATCTCTGATGAAATGATGTTTTATTTCTATGTGCTTAGACCTGGAATGTTGGATAGGATTCTTTGATAAATTTATAGCACTAGTATTATCACAATAAATTGGTACCTTGGAGTAGTTTAGAGAGTAGTCTTCCAATTGATTTTTTATCCAAATGATCTGTGAGCAACAGTTAGCTGCTGACACATATTCAACTTCAGTTGTGGAGAGTGCAATAGTACTTTGTTTTTTACATGACCAAGATGTAAGAGCATCTCCTAGGATTTGCCATGCACCACTAGTACTTTTTCTTTCTACTTTGTCTCCAGCATAGTCAGCATCACGGTATGCTTTTAAGTCAAATTATGAACTTCTTTTGTACCAAAGACCAATGTTAGTTGTACCTATAAGATATTTGAGAATACGCTTTACAGTAGTAAGATGAGATTCCTTGGGATCTGTTTGGAATCTAGCACAAAGTCCAACTGAGAATACAATGTCAGAACGACTTGCAGTTAAATAAAGTAAGGATCCAATCATACCACGATATTCCTTTTCAGATGTATTTATTCCTTGTTCATCTTTATCTAGACTAGAAGAAGGATGCATAGGTGTAGACATTATTTTTGCATTTGTCATACCATATTTTTTTAGAATATCTTTGATGTATTTTTCTTGAAAGATAAAAATGCCCTCTTCTAATTGTTTTATTTGAAGTCCTAGAAAGTATCTTAATTCTCCCATCATGCTCATTTCAAATTCACTTTTTATGAGGTTTGAGAAATCATCACACATTTTTTCATTTGTTGATCCAAAAATGATATCATCCACATAAATTTGAACAATTAAAAGATCTTCCTTATATGATTTTTTTAAACAAGGTAGTGTCAATTTTTCCTCTAGAAAAGTCATTTTTAAGTAAGAATAGACTAAGTCTTTCGTACCAAGCTCTAGGGGCTTGTTTTAGACCATAGAGAGCTTTTGTTAATTTATAAACATGATTTGGAAATTTTGAATCCTCAAATCCAGGTGGTTGTTTAACAAAAACTTCTTCGTTTAAAAAACCATTTAAGAATGCACTTTTCACATCCATTTGAAAAAGTTTTATACCTTTGTGTGCTGCATATGCAAGAAGGATACATATTGCTTCAAGTCTAGATATTGGAGCATATGTTTCGTCATAATCAATTCCTTCTTGTTGATTATATCCTTGAGCAACTAGTCTAGCTTTATTTCTTATAATGTTTCCATCTTCATCTAGCTTATTTCTGAAAATCCATCTAATTCCAATAATAGTTTTATCAAGAGGATTTGGAACAAGATTCCATACCTGATTCTTTTCAAATTGTGAAAGCTCTTCAGTCATGGCTTGAATCCATGAATCATCTTGTATAGCATCATTTATATGTTTGGGTTCAATTTGAGACATCATTGCTAGGTTGTTGTTTTTGTCTTTGAAGAATTGTCTTGTACGTACTTGATCAGAGGCTTCACCAATAATTACATCATGAGGATGATGTGGTACAGTTTTCCATCCTTTTGGAGGAGTTGGAAGTGACTCTTCAATAGAGTCTAAGTGAATTTCTTTGTTGAGGATTTCTTCCTGTTCATCTAATTCATCATCAAGATTTTCAATGGTTGAAGGTTCATTAGTTTCATTGAATATAACATGCATACTTTCTTCCACACATTGATTTTTGAGATTGTAAATTCTATATCCTTTTGAAGTTTGAGAGTATCCAATAAATATTTCTTTGTCCGATTTAGAATCAAACTTTCCTAGATTATCTTTGTTATTTAAGATGAAACAATAACATCCAAAAACACGAAAATATGAAATATTAGGAGTTCTATTTTTCCATAACTCATAGGGAGTTTTATTTAAAAATTTTCTAATGGTAACTCTGTTTATAATGTAACAAGATGTATTAACTGCCTCAGGGCAAAAATACTTTTCTACATTTGATTCATTAATCATAGCTCTAGCCATTTCTTGAAGACTTCTATTTTTTCTTTCTACCACACCATTTTGTTGAGGTGTTCTAGGACACAAAAAATTATGAGAAATTCCATTTTCTTCAAAGAATTGTTTAAAAAGAGAGTTTTCAAATTCTCCTCTGTGATCACTTCTTACTGATATGATTTTAGAACTTTTTTTATTTTGGACTTTTGTGCAGAAGTTTTTGAAAGCGTCAATGGAGTCATCCTTGTGTTTTAGGAATAGAACCCAAGTGAATCTAGAGTAATCATCTACAATTACGAACCCATACCTTTTTCCACTAAGACTTGAAGTTTTGACGGGACCAAATAAGTCTACGTGGATAAGTTCCAAAGGTTTATTTGAAGACACAATATTTTTTGATTTGAAGCTACTTTTTGCATGTTTTCCTTTGATGTAAGCTTCACAAACTGCGTCTTTATTAAATTTTATTTTGGAAATGCCTCTTACTAGTTCAAGTTTTATTAGGTTTGAGATGGTTCTCATGTTGGTGTGGCCACAACGTTTGTGCCAAATCCATTTTTCATTTTCATGAGATACAAAGCAAGTTTCAGATGAAATTTCATCTTAGAAAATAGTATGTAGATTCTTGTGTCTGGTTCCACAAAAAAAGAGTTTCATTTGTGAGAGGATGTTTCACGATGCAAGTATTTTGTTTAAATATAACTTCATAACCATTGTCACATAGTTGGCTTATACTTAACAAATTATGTTTTAATCCATCTACAAATTGAACATCTTTAATTACAGCGGAACCATTCTTACCAATGGTTCCTATACCTTTTATTTTGGCCTTTTCATTGTTGCCAAATGTGACTGATCCTCCATCCTTATTTTCTAGAGAGATGAAGCAATCCTTATCTCCAGTCATGTGACGTGAGCAACCGTTGTCCAGGTACCAAACCTTTTTCTTTATTGTGAGAAGACATTCCTGTAGAAGAGGTTAGCATTTTCTTAGGTACCCAAATTTGAGTGGGTCCTTTAGGGTTAGATTTATTTTTAGAAAGTACAATCTGTATGGGTTTGGAGGCAGGGACGGATTTTATGGGTTTAGAAAAAGATTTTTCTTTCCATGTAGGAAATAGATTGTCTTGTTTCTTAACAAGGTTTTGTTTAAATGGTCTTTTAAAGAAACATTTTGACTCCTCATGATTTGTTTTCTTACAGTAGCAACATTTTTTTATTTGTATTAAAGTGGTGTTATCTGAATTTTTTATATGAGGTGTAAAAAACGTTTCATATATTTTTTTTTGTTTTTTGAGGATTTGAAACCTATTCTTGCTTTGTCAAAAATACCTGATTGTGATCCCATTATGTTTTGAAATGTTTCAGTAGTCCTAACAAATTTTGTGACATCCTGAGTTAGATTTTCTATCTTGTTTTCTAAAGTTTCTATTTTTGGAAGATTTGATTTTTCAATTAGTACTTTTTGTTTAGAGGAGAGTGAAGAGTGAGCATTGTATAGATTAGTTATTGTGATAGATTGTTTATCAATTATTCTTTTTAAATCTTCCTTTTCTTTGATTAGGTTTGAAATTTGTTCTTTTTAAAAAAGACATTTTTGAGTTAAGAGGTCTTAATCCTCTAGTAGATTGTCAAACATAAAGTTCATTTCATGACAAGTGTTACAGGTGATAAGAGGACTTACTTCAGAGTCAGAGGTAGTCATAAGGCATAGATTTGCTTCTTCTTTGTCAGTGTCTGAATTTAAGTTTTCAGAATCATCCCATGAAGCCATCATTGATTTCTTTTTGAATGGTGTACCTTTGACGAACCTTTTTTTTTTAGGACATTCAGTTTTGAAGTGTCCAACTTTGTTACATCCATAACATGTGATTTTGCTTTTGTCTATCTCAGCTTTTTGAGGATCTCTTCTAAATGGTCGTTTGTTTTGTCCTCTTCGAAATACCATTTGCTGAATGCATTTAGATATGAGTGCTAGATCATCCTCGTCTTCAGAAGGTGTTTCATTTGACTCCTCACTTTTCATTTGAGTTTCTTTTGAGTTTTGAGCAGCCTTGAGAGCAATTGATTTTCCTTTCTTTTGTGGCTTATCTTCTAGAATGATGCATTCATGAGCACGAAGAGAACCAACAAGTTCCTCAACCGGTAGAGTTGTCAGATCTTTAGCTTGAGTTATAGCAGTAACCATTGGTCTCCATACTTTAGGGAGACATCTGAGTAATTTTCTTATTCTCTCATGAACAAAATAAGTTTTTCCCAGAGATCTTAATTCATTAATAATAATTGTAAATCTGGAGAACATTTTGTCTATAGTTTCATCTTCTTTCATTTCAAATGTTTTAAATTTTCTTACTCCCATATCTATTCTTTCTTCTTTAACATGACTTGTTCCTTCATGGTGAATTTTGAGTTTATCCCAGATCTCTTTGGCAGTGTTACATTCTTCAATTCTATCGTATTCTTCCCTGCTTAGAGCACATGATAAAATAAATTGAGCTTTTGAGTTTAAGAGTACCTGGTTTTTCTCTTCAGGGGTCCAGGACGCTTGAGGTTTTGGGGCAGCAGGAGCGGCGTCATTTGGAGCAGTCATTGGAGTGAAGTTTCCTGTTTCAATGATGGACCACATATTTATATCTTGAGATAAGAGAAAGAGTCTCATTTTACCTTTCCAGTAGTAGTAGTCAATTCCATTGAAGAGTGGAGGTCTGTGGGATGATCCTCCTTCAGTAATGAATTTTGTTTGTTCAGCCATTCTTTGGGTTGTTGTGATCGTTTTACTCTAACACGGTTAAGTGCAGTTTTTTAGAGCCCGAGCTCTGATACCAAATGTTGGTAATAAATGTCACTAGAAAGGGGGGGGTTGAATAGTGACCTCTTAGAATTTTAGTTTAAGTGTGTGAGTAAGATATAAAGAAATATAGGACTGGTAATAAAGAACACACAGGGTTTATACTGGTTCACCAAAAGGGTTAGTCCAGTCCTCACACACAGTGAGATTTTCTTATATCTTACACTTTTATCCTTTAAACGAGGGATAAAGATGTTATGCTTTACACAACCTCAAAAGGCTTTTACACACACTAAAGTATCACTTTAGAACTTTCTATCTCTCTTGTTACAATCAAGATTTTATATCTCTTGAGGATATACAAAAGTATTTAATGGATGATTTCCAGATGATTCACTATTTGGCAGTGATAGGATTTCTTCCTCTTCTTATGAATAAGATAAGCTTTTTGACTTTGATTCAAAATGAGATTAAGCTTGAATGTCAAAAGTTATTTTGTTCTTTGCAAGAGGTGCTAGTTATATAGAGGCAAGAAGGAATATGTCTGTTTGTACTTGCAAGGCAATAAAATATCTTTCTTAGCTGGATGTGTACTTTGAGGATATCAACAGATAGTCCTTTGAGTACAAGAGCAGTCTGTCTTAGCTGGATGTGTACTTTGAGGATTCAGAAGATAGTCCTTTGAGTAGATGATCATTATCTTTTAAATAGATGCAAGTTGGTTTATTTTGATTGGATGGAATATGCTGTCATTTGAACCAAATACTTTTGCCCATGTTTTGATAAGATCATGTTAAAGCTAAAACAAAATATATGAGTTTAAACAATAAGAGGACCTGCAAGGTACACTTGTTAGAGGAGTTAGGATGATAACATGTTGTCCTCAAAACTAAGAAGTGTTTTAACACAACAATCATGTGATTCAATTCAGTTATATTTATCTTATAATTAGTGATCTAGGTCCAATTAGCAGGCTTATCACTCCCTATATTAGTAACCACGCAGTATAATAAAGGCAAAAATATAAATGTTCCTACACTATTACAAGGCTTCGGGAGGGGGATTACATAGTCAAAAACCCGTCAGGGGAAAGGAAAATAAAATGCGAGAAATTAAAGGCGGAAGTTAAAGCCCTAATTACTATTACATAAAAAACTTTTGCAAACCTATACACATTTTCTAGAATTTAAATGGCAAAAATAAAGAAAAGAAATCAATCAAAGGCATGCGACATACACTGGAGTAAGAGATGATGAGAGAAATCGCGAATAAAATATACTTTAAAAAAATCAAGGTTAAAAAACCTTATGGCTAAAAAACCTAGACAAACCTAAATGTTAAAACCTAAGGGTTAAAAAACCTAACTCTTACTTTATTGATAATTTCTAAGGTTTACCTATGGGTTTTTGATTAAGGCTAAACCTAAAATCTATTTATAATCAATATAACCTAAAATTAAACCTAAATTGTTAAGTTATTTAACCTAAAACTAACCTAAATTAATTAATTAGGCTAAAATTAATCTCTAAATTAAACTAATTATTTAAACTAATTATCTAATTATTTAACTTAATTCTAATTACTAATTATCCTATGTTAATTAAAAGAGTTATTTTGATAACAAAAATTAAAGAAAAGAAATAAAAAAAGAAAAAGAAAAGGGAAAGTAACAAACCTGGGTGCTGGTAATTCAAAGCTGCTTTTGTTCCTTTGTAATATAACCACACAATAAAAATATAATGTGTTAATGCAAAGAAACTGAAAAGTCAATATATAAACTAGAGTGGGACCCTCATGTTCATGCGTGATCCAATTAGAAGAGGAGAGAGTGGCTTGAGAACATTGACCGGCCAATGGAGTTTGGAGAGAGGACTGGATTCGCTGACCCACCAATAATTCTGCGCCATGCGTCACACTGTTCATCGTCCTCAACAAAATCTGAGCCCAGATTTCCTGCGGATTTATCCATGGCTTTAGCTGCGATTTTTCTTGCCATGCCGCCTTCATCAAACCTGCGCATCTGAAACACGAAGAACAACAACAAAGAGCCGTTCATGGGAACCCAGATTACCTAATTATGACTCCCTGAGTTTAAAGGAGGGGTTAGTTTTGGCTGAAAACGCTTGTAACATCCCGTAATTTCAGTTTATTAATTTAATTTGGATTTAAATTAAATAATTGGAATTTTAGTATTTTATTTGGATTTAATTGGAAAATGATGGAGTAAGAGCTATTGGGCTTATGGTGTGATGTTAGTAAAAGAGGGGTGCTAATTGGTTAGGCCTTTTACTAAGTTGTGGTTAATTTATTTTATTTTATTTTTCATAAAATAAGAAAAAAAAGGAACCATTTGGGGAAAAAGGAAGAACACATGAAAAGGGCAAGAGAAGAGAAAGAGGCAAGAACGTGGAACCGGAAGGAGAGCATTCAAGAGATTCATCGAGGTAAGGGAGGACTCTTCCTTTTAGTATCTCTTATGTGGTCTTAGGTAATAGGTAGATTGATGTATGGTTTGATTCAATTAGACATTGGGGTTGTTAGGTTAGGTTGTTATAATTGGATTGAATTGATGATAATTGTGTGAACTATTTGGTTAATAATGCGTTCAAATGATGTTTTGTGGTTTATAATTGAATGTATGATGATTATATGCCTGTATGTGATGTCTGGAATCGTTTTTGGGTGAAAAGGGTGTGAAATCGCAGGGTCTGTCGCAGACTTGGGGTTTGCTGAAATCGCAGGTCCGCTGAGCGGAGGGGGTCCGCTGAGCGGAGGGGGTCCGCTGAGTGGAGGGGGTCCGCTGAGCGGAGGTCCCAACGTAGGTTGCTTCTGTTGGACGTCGCTAGAGGTCCGCTGAGCGGAGGTCTGAAGGATTCGCTTCTGTCTTGCTTCGCTGAGCAAACCTTGCTGTGTGTGAACTTTTCTAAAACTTAAAATAACGTATCTTTTGATCCGTGTATCATTTCTTAGTGCCATTTTGGGCGTTGTGCAAGTAATTAAATGTTTTATATGATGAATGATGAATATGGGCGGTGGCCGACTTTATTTCTTTAAAACTCGATTTAATTACTTAATGAGAATTGAACATTGTGTGCATATGAGATAGGTGTGACAATGTGTTTGATGTGATGATGAATTGGTTGTGATTAATATTGTGATTGTGATGAATGCATGGCTATTTGAATGATGTTGAAAACATGTACATACTTATTCGGTGATGTGGTGTTAAGCTGAGTTGTTCATCGTGATTCGGTGATGTTTTAAGTATGTTATGTGTGTTTCATTCATTCATATGCATTTGATGATGGATCCCGTTGATGAGTGGATCGTTGGTGGCTAATTCCCATTGTGTGGAGATTAGTAAGAAGTCATCGTGTGCCCATGGGGGTGTGAGCGATGAGGTTAATCGTGTGCCCATGTGGGGTGTGAGCGATTAAAGGGCAGTATTGAGGAGAGAAGTCCTGTGAATGTGATTCACGAATTTTGGTACCACATGCATAGTGTCAGTTGTGTCATATGCATTTTGTCATAGCATGATTATGTGGATTTCTGTGTTTTGTATCGTAATCTATTATTGTGTGATTTGATGAATAATAGATGTGAATCTGAATGTGTATAATTGGGTGAACGGTATATTATGATGCTAGTTGTTTATGAATTGCATAATATTTACTAATTGAGAATGAGACTCACCCTTACATGTTGTCATTTTCAGATTGAGGAGTAGCGGCATTAGTGCTTAGTGAGGATGACTCGTAGAGTTTATCCGTTTATGTTGGGTCGTGTCGGTCATGCTTTGATCTTGTAACACTGGGGGAAGATAATTATAGAGTTTTATGAGAATTCTCTATTTTATTTGGTGTTGGATTATATTTCCATTTGATTACGTTGATGATGTTTCTTATTCCGCTATGATAAACATAATTGTGTTTTGTTAAATCGTTTCCTAATGAAGCATGACTTTGACCATGATTGGTTTAATTATTTTAAATAATTGTGGCACCCTTGTGTTTATGTTTTTACTCTGATTATTTATTTAAATTGCCGCGGGGTTTAGAAGGGTGTTACAACGCTCGTAGCCATAGATACGAAGAGATCGAAGCTTTTGTCCTCAACAATGGCACACCATCAGTCCTGCGTGAGAACTTGCAAAAAATGGTTCAAAATTGTCCTAAACATTATCATGAATAAATATATGCACGTAAGATCAATCGAGAACGCATGAATCGTGAGTTTGAGTTTTTGAGAAACTTAGCAAACCGAAGGAGACAAATGAAGGTGTTATGTCACGTGGCTGGCTTCAAATACGACTTGCATAAGCTCATGGGTTCTTCACAGATACCATGGAATGATTCATTGGTGTGGAAATTAGCTGAGAAAGATTTTTGGTCTTGCCCTAGTTTTGAATCTTTTTGTAACCTTGAGCCCTAGTTTTTTCTTCTTCTTTTTCGTCCCACCAATATTATGAGCATGATCCCTATATATATCATAGTGAATTAGGGTTATAAGAATGGAATATAATCATGTGATTGGAAGGAATCAAATTTGATTAAAATTTTATATGGAAACTGTTATACCCCAAAATTTGCCCACCTATTTTTCAAGAAAACTCCAATCTGAAAATTAAGGGTCTCATATAATCATGGATTTTTATTTCAACAAATATCCTGACATATGAAATACTTAGTTTTTAGAATTTTTCTTATACAGTAATTTGGCTTGCAGTTGAATTTATTCTTACGCAAACGCCAAATACTGTTTATTACTTCACACATGCTATTTATTTATTTACAGATAAATAGTACTGACACAATTGGTACAGAGTTAAATCTTTTTGCAGGCGCAGAATCAGGAAACTCAGACTGTACTGGTAACAGTATATATTAGTTATTTATTATGTCTGTGTTTTTAACAAGTCATGTAAATAACTTTAATTTTTCAAACATAAAACAAAAACAACAAAAAAAGAAAATTAACTTTGACTGTTGATTTTTCACTTTAACTGCTGCTTCAGTACACGAACAGTCGGTTGACAGACAAACTGCAGACAGTACAATTCACAGTGATTTGTACAATCAATCAAATCAATCATTCACAATTCAAATTTCCAAGATTTTTGTGTTAGAAGTCTTCTGAATATCACATGATTAGCAGAAACTCAACACTGCACAAAAATCAGGTACGCTTAACTGCCTCCTATACAGACAGTCCCTAATCAGGGTTTTTCTTGTTTTAACAGGAGCAACAAGTTTTGAGAGCTCAAATGGATTTCATATACATCCATACATCTCAAAGTACCATCATACAAATTTTCAAACTTCAATTCACTCAGACGCACCGTCAGCAGCTCAAACAGTCAACAGACGACCCGTTTGACCAAAAAAGTCAACTGACAGTCAAAAATGAAATTTTTTGTCAAAGTCCATATTTTGTCAAAGGATTCAACATTTGATCATTGGATGATCACAATTCATCAAGGAAAGATCAAAAATCAACAAAACCCTAAGATTCAAAATTAGGGTTTTTGCCTGAAAAGTCAACTCAACTTTGACTGATCATAACTCTCTCATCCTTCATCCAAAAAATGTCAACCAAAGCTCATTTTGAAGGAAATTCAATTATCTTTCAAATGCAATTGATCCCATGGTCATAGCATTCACCATTTGAAAAATATGGCCAAAGACATTACAGGTCATTTTCAAAGTCAACAAAAAGACACTTTTTTCAAAAGGACACACAAGGAGAACCAAAAATCATTTTGACATGAGACCAAAGACATTGGTTAGAGGACTCTTTGAGGTTTCCAAAAAGTGCAAGATCTCCTTCATATGACAAAAATTGAAGGATTTACACCTTGTTGAAGTTGGCTAAATTTTGGGAAAATGCATGAAATCAACATTGCTCAAAAATGTTTTTTTTCCAAAAGATGCCAAGTTTTTGTGGTCCAAACATCTTTTCCATGTTACTATGGGCCTCCCACGACCAAGACAAAGCCCACATCTATATTATCCATTTTTGACATGATTTTATCTTATTTTAAGATTAAAATCAAAGGAAAATTGCATGGATAATTGGTGACTTGGTCTCCAAGTATGACTCACCTCCAAAATCTTCAATTTTCTGCAGAAGATTGATGCCCAAGGCAAGAGCATTGAATGGAGTCAAGGCTTGGTCAAAAATTCAAAGTTTTTTAATATTAAAGAACCAAACTTTCAACAAAGGCAACTATAGCTTCTTGCTTCACTTCCAAGCAGCCTTTGGGCTATAAAAGGAGTAGCATACTTCAGCAACAAGGAGAGGACACGATTTGTAACAAGAGCATAGCCTTCTTCATCACAAAAATTCTCCAAAAATCTCAAAACTTTGTAAATTTCAAATTCAATTCTCCAATCAATATTAATACAAACCAAGCTTTCTAATCATCTTCTCAAACATTATAGAGTAAGATTGAACTATAAATATAGGCCTATGAGAGTCGTATAGTGCATATAAATGTTCTTCATGTATATATGCCTTAACTTTCGTTTTCATATGTACAACTGATTTCAATGCTAACCAACCATCCTATCATGCTCATAAGGTCCTATGCAAATGATCTGGGCCTTAACATGCCAACTCCCACGTGAGGATAGCCATATGCCATTAACATAAGCTTATGAGTGTTCATACTTTAACATCTTCGAACCTATAGCTATGAGCATCAAACCACGAAACTAATGACATATTTGGATTCAGGACACTCTAATTAGTGGATCTGGGTCACTTGTTTCTATTGCTAACGTTTGCTTTTTGCAGGTTCAAAGGTTGCTAAAATTGCATATTTTATCGTTCAAATAGAGGAGGTTAAAAACCCCCGCTATTTGAAGCAGAAAATCCTACTTCCGGAGGTTGAAGACGACCACGCGTCCAAGCGTGGTTCGCCAGCTCCAGTGTTGACTCCTTTGACTGCATGCGTGGCCCTTCCCTCAATTCTCATTCGCTGGTCAATCCAGCGTGGGCCCCATGCAGAAAATTTGAATCTCCTTGGATTCAGTGTGTGTTCCCCACCATCACATCATGCGCCCTCACAATCTGAACCCTTGGATCACTTCAATCTTCAATCCAACGCCTCACACACGCATGCTCATTATGCTCCCTCAGTCAATAACCACACAGGATTAGTATCCTTTATTTCTATAATTTTATTTTCTATTTTATTTTAGTTTCTTTGTTAAATTAATTAAAAATAGTTTTAAAATCCAAAAAATTCCACAAAAAAATATTTTAGACTTCTAAAAATATATATTATTTTATGAAACAAAAATATTTTATTTTTCTTCAAAATTTCAATATTTTTCATAATTAATTAGTATGTATTTGTATATTTGCTTATTAATTATTTTAATTAGTCAAAAAATCATAAAAAAAATTGTTCTTTGTGTTAAATATTGTTTATATATCATAAACTAATTTTGTACATATTTAGGATAATTTTCTCTTTAAGTTTTAATTATTTGTGTAATTATTTGCATAATTATGTTTTGATTAACTTAAAATATCCAAAAACAAATTTCAAAAATTCCAAAAAAATTAGTTTTGTTCTAAAATCAATTAACAAACATTTTGTACATATTTTTAAACTTATTTGCTAGGTTTAATCATATTTCCATCTTTTCTTTATTTTAAATTAATTAATAATGCATTAATTATATTTAAAATAAATCACAAAAATACAAAAATATGCCTTTTATTTCTTGCAATTTAAAATTCCTAGATAAATGTATAGGATGTCAAATTCATGTAAATAGGCTAGTTTACATTTCCCGCACAATCGATGTAATAGCGTAGATTTACTTTCTGCACTTTACATTTCCGCATTTTAATTTCCAGCACCCATATAAACTGCGTGTATGTCAAAGATAAAACTGAACCGTCAGATCACTAACTTCAAAGATAAATATCTGAATTCAATCACAATCACATTTGCACCTCCTAGGGTAACCCCTTTTCACTCTTTTCAAAATCAAAGTTACATTTCTACTGTTTCGAGTACAAAATCGAACCTTTTGTTTATATCCGACGAATGGATAGATTTTTAAAGGGAACAAGGATAAAGACCTCCTAACTCAGGGTAGACCTCCTAGTTTGCTTGCTCAAAATCAAAACAAACAAAATTCTCATACACTGTTGTTTTTTAAAACGAATTTTCCAAAAGACAATATTTTGTATACATCCAAACACGGATCATTACAAAATTAACGATCTTTTCAAAACATCTTTCGAAAGATAAACAAGCATTTGTATATATCCGCACAAGGATCATTACAAATTCTATTTGCAAAGGTATTTCAAAAACACAGGTAAAGCATTCCGAATCAATTGAAAAGTAAAGCAAATGAGCTAAGCAAACTAAAGAGCCCATGGATAACCATGGATACAAAGGGTGCTAACACCTTCCCTTTGTATAACCTACCCCCTTACCCAGAATCTCTCAAAGGTCTTTTTTCTGTTTCTTTTATAAACCTTTCCTTCATTGGATAAAATAAAAGGTCGGTGGCGACTCTGTAAACTTTTTCAAAAGTGACGCGAAAGCGTCCGATCGACAAAAAAGAGTCAGTTCACGTATCCCACCCACGGAGGGGTATGGCCCGAAAGGACGGTCCACAGAACTGGCGACTCTGCTGGGGACTACAAATTCAAAATGTTTTCAAAAGGGGTTACCTTTAGAGTATAGATCATTTCGATGTTTTCAATTGTTTGATCTGATTGCTTTACTTTTCACAGGTTTGCTTGGGTACTTTGCTTGTGTGAAAGATTCTAACCCGAATCTCGAGATACCTTAAGTATATGACAATAGACCAAGGAAACTGTACGGCATGTACCGATACGGTTGATCTGGTAGTCATCGTTAGTGTGATACTTTGGTTTATACTGATGTCCCTTGAAAGCGATCAAGGAGTATATTAGGCTTCCGAAGTGTCATTAACACTAATTTGTCTTAGAACCTTTTAGTTGAACTTGACTTGTGGCCTATTAAGTGGCTAGCTTTGAAATTGATCGAAGCTAGTTATCCTCGAGGAATATTCTTGATCGGCCGTCCGAGCGCCGTATTGAGATGTTGTCTCCAAGGATCATAGAACCCGAATACTATTCTAGGACAGGTTTTCAACCAACTCAACTTCAGAGGGGAGGGTATCACCTATCAACCTCATGCAAGCCTTTAAACCTAAGGCTATTGTTTGATTTGTTTTTGTGTGCCACATGTTTGCATCATAAACACATCATTTTTCACTACACATTTCAAGGATCAAAGAGTTTACTTTTGTTTTTGCAGGTAATGGCTCCCGCCACCAGAGATTACATCCGAATCAATATCTCAACGGTGCCATCTGAACTCAAAGTCTTGGTAGCAGAATTCCCCAGGAATGCTCAATTCACTGAAAAGCATGGTCACCTACTCCATTTGGTTACCTCAAAGTTTGAAGAAGACATGATACGGGTCCTGTTCCAGTTCTTCGACCCTGAACATCATTGCTTCACATTTCCTGATTACCAGTTGGTACCCACTTTGGAAGAATTCTCTGAATTAATTGGATTACCAATCCGAGATCAATTACCTTTCACTGGTTTAGAAAGAAAACCAAAACCTGAAGTCATTGCTGCTGCTTTACATCTGCAAAAGTCAGAAATCAAATCCAATTGGGAAACAAAGAGTGGAGTTGAGGGTTTGCTTGCCAAATTCTTACTGGAAAAGGCTCGACTACTGCTAGAAAACAAAAGTTATCCAGCTTTTGAAGAAGTTATGGCTCTTTTGATCTATGGGTTGGTTTTGTTCCCTAATTCCGACCAGTTCATAAGTGTACACATCATCAACCTTTTCCTAATTCGCAACCCGGGTACCAACATTGCTGGGAGACATCCTACACTCTCTACACACTCGTACCACGAAGAAGCGAGGAACTCTCATGTGCTGTATACCACTGCTGGCTAGGTGGTTTACATGTCATCTTCCCCGATCAGTACTGAGAAATGAACAAAGAGCACAATGGTCTTACAGAATCATGTCTTTATCTCATTCAGATATCCGATGGAACAACTTCTTTCAAAGAGACATTACTATCATTGATCATTGTGGAGAATACCCTAATGTGCCACTCCTTGGCATTAAAGGAGGTATCACTTACAATCCCTCTCTAGCTCTACGCCAATTCGGATATGCAAGAAGCAACGGTCCTCATGACATGATTATCCGTGGCATTGTGTTTGATTACGAGAATGATTCTCACAGACACCGACGAAGATTCATACAGGCTTGGGACAGTGTCTATAGAATAGAAAGCAAAACTCTGGGGCAATGGAATTCTATTCCTATGGAACTTTACCTCAGATGGGTGCGTACTCATGCTCAAAAACTCATGATGCCCTATCCCGCTGTTCTACCTGTGACTATCGAATCAGAAGTCGAAGGTTACGAACCTCAAGTTATTCTACACCCGGATATGCCAACTGACTTGGAAGAGTTGCAAAAATCCTGGGTTCAACTCAAAGAGGAAAGAGACACCTTCAAAGAACACTGTCAGGACTATGAGAGAAGGCTATTCGAGCTCACCAGACAGCTTCAAGAAGAACAAAGAATCAACGCATTCCTGGGGACAAAGAAAAAGCGCCCACGGGAGACCTGAAAGATCATTTATTTTATTTTCTGTCTTGTAAGCCCAAATGAGGCAAAGAAAAAAGAATAAATTGATTAACTAACGTTTGTTGCTTCTTTAACAAATCTAGACTCTATGATCCTTGAAAACATTGCACACATGCATTCACATGCATTGCATACACATTGCATTTCATACATTGCATTTCATACATTGCATTCATATACATTGCATACACATTGCATACATGGCATCCAGTCATACACATTTCATAACAGGTTCTCATGACGGGTTTCTCATCTCTTCGCTGTTTATTTCAGTCAGAAGAGATGGAATCTGAGGCAAGCATCAAGAATCTCGAAGTACAGAATGCCCAAGTTCAAGTGGCAATTCTGGAACTGGCAAAGGGGCAACAAGAGCTGAAAGCCCTGATACTCAAGAAGAAGAAGAAGCCCAAAGAATCTGCAGGCTTGAGTTACCTGAGAAGGAAGATCAAGATCCCTGTCAAAAAGATCAAAAAGCCACCAATCCCTGAAATAGTCGGTGATGGTGAACAAGAAGATAATCAAAGCAACCAGGGTTCTGCTAAACCCTCTCTCTCTTCAAATGAAGAAGAAGATCATTCTGGAGACGAACAGGATGATGACAAATACCAACAGTTGGAGGATCGTATGAAAGCTATGGAAATACAAAAAATACCTGGCTTAGATTTCAATGATCTGGGACTCGTGTCGGATGTTGTCATCCCTCCAAAATTCAAAGTTCCAACCTTTGCAAAGTATGATGGAGTTTCTTGTCCAAAACTACATTTGAGATCTTATGTGAGGAAGATACAACCTCATACAACAGATAACAAATTGTGGATTCACTTTTTCCAAGAAAGTCTGTCAGGTACACAACTCGAATGGTACTACCAGCTAGAAAATACCAAGGTTCATACTTGGGAAGAGTTAGCTGCTGCTTTTTACAAACAGTACCAATACAATGCTGATCTTACACCCACTCGTACTCAATTGCGAGGCATGTCTATGGGACCAAAAGAAAGTTTCAAAGAGTATGCACAAAAGTGGAGAGATATGGCTGGAAGGGTTCAACCACCCTTATCTGATCGCGAACTAGTCGACATGTTCATGGGCACTTTAACTGGCCCATTCTATAGCCATTTGCTGGGAAGTTCATCATCAGGTTTCACTGACCTAATACTGACCGGAGAACGTGTCGAAAGTGGCATTCGAAATGGAAAAATTCAAGTAGGATCCTCCTCTGGTACTACAAAAAGGCCCATCAGAAATGAGGTCAATACAGCGCAAATTCAGACAAGTCACAAAAGTGATCAGCATCAATCTGTAGGGGCAGTTATGATCTCCGCATCTGCACCTCAAAAAGATCAACAGCCAAAATATACGCATCGACCAGATGCACCAAGAAGAACTTTCACCAAAATCAACATGCCAATCTCTCAGGCATTGCAGCACTTGCTTAAAGCGGATCTGATCACATTAAGGGGTCCTCCGAAGAATGTCAATACTTCTTCTCTGAATTATCGCCCTGATGCAACATGTGCCTATCATTCAAACTGTCCAGGACATGACGCAGATCACTGCTGGGCCCTGAAAAATAAAATCCAAGACATGATAGATGCTGGAGAAATTGAGTTCGATCCTCCAGAAACTCCAAATGTCATCACAGCACCTATGCCAAAGCATGACAAAACTGTTAATGCTATCATAGACACAGTTTACATTTATGATGTGAACGAAGTATCAATTCCACTCCTCGAAGTCAAAAGAAAGTTCATCCAAGCTGGTTACTTTCCAGGTTGTGATCCCGACTGCTTTTATTGCTCACGCCAACCCAATGGTTGTGAAAATCTAAAGATGGGAATTCAAAAACACATGGATCGCCGTATCATTATGTTTGAGAGGCTCCCTTCTATGGACATGTTGGGCAAAGTCTTTGCCAACGGGATAAGAATGGAAGACGTCTCAGTGATCTCCAGCTTACCATTCAAAATCTCTACCAAGGCTCCATTCAAACTTTCTGCTACACTCAAAGTGGCATCAGTAGTCATTGCTAGACCAACTCCATTTCCATACTCCTCAGACAAAGCTGTCCCATGGGGATATGACACTAATGTTTACATTCATGGAGTTAAGCAGGATCCCTCGACTAAAGAGGACGCAACACTAACTACTTCAGCTGTAAGTAACATTGCAGGCACTAGCAAGATCACGAGAAGTGGAAGAATCTTTTCACCAGAAATTTCTCCAAATATTGCTGCTAGTCCAATCCAGGTTCCAATTCCTATTCCAGATATCAACACTCGAGGCAAAGAGCCGCTGATCGAACCAGTTCAAAATCCGGTAGAGATCACTGCTGAGGATCCATCAAAGCAAGAGATGGACGAAATATTGAAAATCATCTGCAAAAGTGATTACAATATTGTCGAACAACTGGGGCATACTGCTTCAAAAATCTCAATGTTATCTCTGCTAAAATATTCAGAAGCTCATGCTAAAGCTCTAATGAAGTTCCTTCAAGCTGCGCATGTGCCTCAAGAAATCCCAATCGACCAATTTGAGAATTGTGTCGCCAGTCTTACAGTGCCCAATGGTCTTGGTTTCTCTGATGTGGATCTAACTCCTGCTGGAAGAAATCACAACAAGGCCCTGCACATCTCTATCGAATGCAACGGCACCACTCTGTCTCATGTGCTAATAGACAATGGTTCCTCTCTAAACGTGTTACCAAAAGTAATACTGGAAAAACTTGACTTCAAAGGAGTTGTGCTACAACTAAGTGATGTGGTTGTAAGAGCCTTCGATGGGTCAACAAGAACGGTGTACGGAGAAGTTAAGCTCCCAATCAGAGTGGGCTCTCAAACTTTCGATGTTATCTTTTCCGTAATAGACGTTCTTCCAACATACTCCTGTTTACTAGGACGCCCTTGGATACATGGGGCAAACGCTGTAACTTCTACCCTGCATCAGAAGTTAAAATACCCAGTAAAAGGAAAGGTTGTCACAGTCTATGGCGAAGAAGAATATATGGTCAGTCACTTGAGCAACGACAAGTATGTTGAGATGGAGGGCGAATCCATCGAAACTCCGTATCAAGCTTTTGAGGTTGTATCTCCAGATATCTCTACCACCAAGCATATTCCTGCTACTCCAGCTACAACTATGGCTTCTCTCAAAGATGCCAAAGCCATGATTGAACAGGGTGATCGCACAGTATGGGGACAACTCCCTGATATACCCTACAAGTCCGACAAGCTAGGTCTGGGCTATAATGGTGAAAATCAAAAGAATGATCAAAATCCTCGCTCTGAAGGGTTAATATCACACTTCGCCAGCCAAGAAGTAAACGCCATTGATGATGAAGGGACATACTTGAACCACATCATTCAGCCATATCCAGACGAAATTCCACCCATTACCATGGGAATGTGGGATGCTGTGGGAGGACCAAATGACGGTTACAACTACCAGTATATCACACCTCAGAATTCTTACATTGCTCTGGAAGATCTTACTCCAACAGAAGAGGGTAATCAAAATGACGGAAGTATCACAAGTCCCGTCACTCAGCAATATCAAAATCCACCCAAAGAAGTATGGGACACGCTAGGAGAACCCAGCGGCAAATACGACTATATGGTGAAATATTCCGCTCCTCCGAGCTTTTCAACTCCCATCAAAGACATTGTCCCGACTGGATGGGACGAACAGTACGACGACAACTTCGCTCTTGAAGAAGCCAGGAAGATGCCAAACAACGAAGGTTATTTTCTGTCACAGTACACTCCTTATCAGGATGCACAAGTCTCTATTCAAAACATCATTCCTACTGCATGGGACGGCCTTATCGAGCATCTCGCTCAGCCAATAGAGGGACCTCCACCTGGATTCTCATATCCAACAAATCATCCAACTTATCCTGAAGAATTACCTACGCATTTTCCCACTAGCGGAATCAATGCTACGGAAGACGAAAAGAACAACTGCAACTGGAACAGCTGGGTGCTCCCTGCTAACAACGGTGGATTGAACAACTGGAAAGCAGAGGATGTGATCTCCTTTGATCAGGAGTAAATGCCATTTCCTGTTTTCTTTGTGTATATTGTGCAAAGATAAAAGTGGTTCCGGAACAATCGAACCATGAGCTTGAAAGCCGTGTGCCTTAGCACAACGGTCCTTCTACAAAAAGGGTTTGTCATATCATGATTATGTGCATTCAATAAAATCATGGGATGCTTGCATGTTCAAAATTTTGTGATCCTTTTTCTTTCTTTATTCGCTTTCAAATAGCTATGTTTTTCTCTTCATACACACTCACATATCTACCATGCAGATTCACATACACGCTGGATCCAGTCAATAACGACTCTGCTATTGCCCGTCATGACTTTAAAAATCCGATCTACCAAACTGAGGACGAAAGTGAGGAAGATTGTGAAGTGCCAAGAGAAATTGCAAGACTTCTAGAACAAGAAGAAAAAGCCATACAGCCTCATGAGGAGCCGATTGAGGTCATCAACTTGGGCAGTGACGAAGAAAAGAAAGAGGTCAGAATTGGGGCTGACTTAGAAAACAGTGTCAAGCAAAGACTGATTCAATTGTTGCAAGACTACGCCGAGATATTCGCCTGGTCTTATCAAGATATGCCTGGCCTTGACACGGACATTGTAGTTCATCGCCTGCCAATCAAAGAAGGAAGCACTCCGGTCAAACAGAGACTGCGAAGGAGTAAGCCTGATATGTCAAAAAAGATCAAAGACGAGGTTGAAAAACAATTCAATGCCGGATTCCTAAAAGTTGTAAGTTATCCTCCTTGGATAGCTAACATCGTGCCTGTACCCAAAAAAGACGGGAAAGTCAGAATGTGTGTAGACTACAGAGATCTGAACCGGGCAAGCCCTAAAGATGATTTCCCTTTACCGCACATCGATGTACTAGTTGACAATACCGCACAATGCAAGGTATTCTCCTTTATGGACGGATTCTCAGGGTACAATCAAATCAAGATGGCACCCGAAGACATGGAAAAAACAACCTTCACAACTCCCTGGGGAACCTTTTGTTACAAAGTAATGCCCTTTGGTCTAAAAAATGCTGGAGCTACCTACCAACGAGCAATGGTAACACTATTTCATGATATGATTCATCAGGAAATAGAGGTGTATGTCGATGACATGATCGCAAAATCCAACACCGAAGAAGAACATTTGAGTCATTTACACAAGCTGTTTGACAGACTCAAGAAATACAGATTGCGACTGAACCCGAACAAGTGTACCTTTGGAGTAAGATCCGGTAAACTCTTAGGTTTCATCGTCAGCAGTAAAGGTATTGAGGTTGATCCTGCCAAGGTCAAAGCCATTCAAGAAATGCCTATACCCCGTACCGAGAAACAAGTCAGAGGATTCTTGGGACGTCTAAAACTACATAGCCAGATTCATTGCCCATATGACTCCTACTTGTGTGCCAATCTTCAAATTACTGAAGAAAGATCAAGTGGAAAGATGGAATGACAAATGCCAGTTAGCCTTTGATAAAATCAAAGAATACCTTCAAAAACCGCCAATCTTGTTTACCCTTCCTGTGGAAGGCAGACCTCTGATAATGTACCTAACTGTGTTAGAAGATTCAATGGGGTGTGTACTCGGACAACATGACGATTCCGGTCGAAAGGAGCACGCAATCTACTTATCTTAGCAAAAAGTTTACCGATTGTGAAACAAGATACTCACTACTCGAAAAAACTTGCTGTGCCTTAGCATGGGCGGCTCGCCGACTAAGACAGTATATGCTAAATCACACCACTTTCCTGATCTCCAAGATGGATCCAATCAAATACGTGTTCGAAAAAACCTGCTCTCTCTGGAAGGATTGCAAGATGGCAAATGATCCTAACAGAATATGACATTCAATACACTTCGCAAAAAGCAATCAAAGGAAGTGTGGTAGTTGATCATTTAGCTCATCAAGCAGTAGATGATTATCAGGCATTGAACTTTGACTTCCCAGACGAAGACATTATGCTAGTCAATGACTACAAACAACCAGGATCCCGATGGACTATGGTTTTTGACGGAGCTTCTAATGCGCTCGGCAATGGCATCGGAGCTGTGATCATTTCCCCCACAGGAGGTCATACACCCTTCACCGCCAGATTGTGTTTCAATTGCACCAACAATATAGCCGAATACGAAGCATGCATTCTGGGTCTCAAAGCTGCAATTGATCTAAAAATCAAATTCCTTGAAGTCTACGGAGACTCGGCCTTGGTAATCTACCAAGGTCAAAGGGGAATGGGACACAAAGCACCCAAATCTAATTCCATACAAAGAACATGTGTTGAGTTTGATTCCTTACTTCGAAGAGATCACTTTCGAACACATCCCACGCGAAGAAAATCAACTAGCTGATGCCTTAGCTACCATGTCATCCATGTTCAAAGTCAATTGGGACGACGAAGCTCCTATGATCACCATTTACAGGCAAGACGAACCAGCCTATTGCAATGAGATCGATACCAAACAAATGGAAGACAAATCATGGTTCCATGAAATACAAAGGTATCTCGAAACCCAGGAGTACCCTGAAGGGGCATCTATTAACGACAGAAAGTTTCTAAGGAGATTTGCCTCCAAATTCTTCCTAAGCAATGGAACTTTGTACAAGCGCAACCATGACTCGACTTTACTTCGTTGCGTAAACAAGAAGGAAGCAGAGCAAATCATGGAAGACATACACAATGGTACCTTCGGTACTCATTCCAACGGACATACAATGGCTAAAAAGATCTTGAGAGCAGGTTACTACTGGTCTACCATGGAGACAGATTGCCATCATCATTCCAAAACTTGTCACAAATGCCAGATATATGCCGACAAAGTGCATGTACCTCTAGTTCCATTAAACGTTCTGACGGCTCCTTGGCCTTTCGCAATGTGGGGTATTGATATGATTGGAGAAATCAAACCTACTGCTTCCAACGGACATCGCTTTTATCCTGGTCGCTATTGACTACTTCACAAAGTGGGTAGAGGCAGCTTCATATGCTTCTGTTACCAAGAATGTGGTAGCCAGGTTTATCAAGCACAATCTCATTTGTCGGTACGGCATCCCCGAAAGGATCATCACTGACAATGGCACGAATCTAAACAACAAAATGATTACTGAACTCTGCACGCAGTTTCCAGATCAAACATCATAATTCTTCTCCATATCGACCAAAGATGAACGGCGCTGTCGAAGCCGCCAACAAAAACATCAAGAAAATCATACAAAAGATGACAGTAACCTACAAAGACTGGCATGAGATGTTACCTTTTGCTCTTCATGGTTATCGCACATCTGCGCGTACTTCAACAGGGGCAACTCCATTCTCGTTAGTCTACGGTATGGAAGCAGTTCTCCCAATCGAAATCCAGATTCCTTCCTTAAGGATCATGAAAGAAGCCGATCTAGACGAAGACGATTGGATTCAAACTCGATTCGACCAAATACACTTGATCGATGAGAAAAGACTTGCAGCTATCTGTCATGGCCAGCTATACCAAAAGCGCATGATCAAAGCATTCAACAAGAAAGTCAAAAGTCAAGCATACCAAACTGGTGGCTTGGTTATCAAACGCATTATCTTACCACAAGGTGATCCCAGAGGCAAATGGACCCCCCACCTACGAGGGACCATTCATAATCAAGAAAATATTCTCCGGCGGTGCCATGTTGCTTACCACCATGGATGGCGAGGATTTTCCCACACCCTGTGAATGCGGACATAGTCAAAAAGTACTTTGCTTAAAAAAAAAAAAAAATACAGCTCGCTAAGTTGAAAACCTGAAAGGGGCAACTTAGGCAAAAATGAGCGTCTCGGTGGATTGAAAACCCGAAAGGGCGATCCAGGCAAAAATTAGAGACAAAACAAATACAATCCCGGTAGGCTGAAAACCTGAAAGGGCAGCCTAGGCAAAAATTAGGGAATAAAGCATACAACTATGTCCCGCTCAGCTGCCTACTCACCGACAAGGTTCAACACCTCAAAGACACCGATCAGTCCAATCACTTTCTTCCAACAAGTGAGGGATGAGATGCTCGAAGACAGATTGGCAATAGCAGAATTGAAACTTGACTGGATCGTTCTCACATAGCTATTTCTTTTCATAAATACTTTTCAAAACTTTCTGACAATTTCCTACTTCTAGGATTGTTGTCTCCCTATACTAATCCGCCTATCACGGCACCTTTTCAAAAATCAATGCAGCTTATAACTAACATTTTTCATTTTTTCTGTTTTGAATACGCGAGCATCCCCAATGATATTTTGAATGAAACATATGCATTTGAATATGATTGATGTTTACCAGGAAAAAACAGGAATAGCATTCCGGACATGTCCCAATTATTTGGACATTATCCTAAACCAGCATCAGAAGGAAGTTTCCCCAATGGAGACACATTCCTCAACAAATCCCTCAAAAAGATTTTTCTTTCGAAAGAAGTCTTATTCCCCAGCAGGGTTGTTCCAGATTACTGTCTTCAGAAGGTGTGATCTCCGCACCCAAACTTGGTCAGATAGTGCATCGGAGGATTATGCATCTTCCTCATTCCCACTCCAAAGGGTGTCACAGTCCGAATTCTCAAAATTACTGTTCATCCCCGAGCAGTAATCAAAGATCCTTCAATAGAACATCCTGGTTCTCAAAGAATTTCCCCAACCCAGGGTACTCAAGCGAGACAGAAGATCATCAACAACCACGATGCCTTCACTTCCAAATGGCTAGCAGGGATTTATTTTCCCAATCACAATGCCTTCATTTCTTGACGACTAAGCTGGGATTTATTTTCCCAATCAGGAGCTTGACACGCTCTAAGTTGCATAAACCATGCATCACATTCACACTCATATTCACATTCACAATCATGCATCATACGCATATTCATACACAACATAACTTGCATATTTCTCCTCTAGCTCGAGGATCTCATATCATACATGCATCATAGACATCGCATATTATTAACTTGATTTTTCAGGTAGACAGATGTCTTCAGCAAAGATGTTCTCACTCACATGCAGTGTTCATCCTGAAACTTATTCAGACAAGCAGTCCTTTCAGATACAATCAAACCAAAGATTCACTCTGAAGAACTCTCATTCTCAACTCATTTATCATCTAACATTGCTAGTCTAAGGCGAAACCTCAGACGGTTCCAGAACGATCTAGCATTACAGATCTAAGGCGAAACCTCAGACGGTTCCAGAACGATCTAACATTGCAGATCTAAGGCGAAACCTCAGACGGTTTCCAGAACGATCTAACATTGCAGATCTAAGGCGAAACCCCAGACGGTTCCAGAACGATCTAACATTGCAGATCTAAAGTGATACCTCAAACGGTTCCACAATGATCAACTTTCAAATCCTTCATCAAGATATAATCAACAGATTCATTCTGATGAACAAACCATCAACACATTGTCCAGGTGGCATCCGAAAAGCCCATCTCAGGTAATGTTTCAATCTGCCAACAACATTTCACAGACAACATTCAAATGCAACTTCCAACATCTCTGCTGATCAAGGTAAGTGCAAATTTTCAGGGCATCTATTTATTCAATCATCTTCTACCCTCAGATTTCAGACAATCTCTTCAGGTTTAAGAAGATTGAATAGGGGCAACTGTTATACCCCAAAATTTGCCCACTTCTTTTTTCAGGAAAGTTTCAATATGAAAATTAAGAGTCTCATATAAACATGGATTTTTATTTCAAAATATCCTGAGCATATGAAGAACTTGGTTTTCAGAAATTTTTCTTACACAGTAACTTGGCTTACAGTGGAATTTATTCTTACGCAAACGCCAAATACTGTTCTTTACTTCACAAATGCTATTTATTTATTTTACAGATAAATAGTACTAACACAGTTCATGCAGGGTTAAACTCTTTTTGCAGGCGCAAAAGCAGGAAACTCACACTGTACTGGTAACAATTGTTTTTTGTTTTCCCCACTAACTTTTGTGCTATATTCCATTATTTTCAAAATCTTTTCAAATCTATCCTTTCAAATTCAAATCTCAACTTTATTCTATCCATCTCTCTTTTCCCAACAATACCTTACACTTTCTTTCAAATCTCACTACCACTCAAACTTCCTTTTGTACGGAATCACATCATTCCCCAACGTCTCTATCATCTTTCCATTCTATAAATACCTCTCATTCTTCCCACAAATCTCACATCAAATTCTAAATCATCTTTCAAATTCCTATCTCATAATCCATCATTTCTTCTTCCCTAGCAAAAATGGCAAAATGGATAGAAACACTGCTTCTTACAGTCGTCACCATTGCTACGGTGATCATAACTTTCTTCTGCCTACACAAGTCCTGAGAAGTGTGGACCTGCAATGGTTGCACTCCCACTCCTCTACATGTTATTAATCATAGCATGGTTCGTCAACCGTCATTTTTAAAATTTGTCGTGTTTCTTATTTTCTTAAATGTACCGTTTATTCGTCGTACTGTTCAATATAGTATGTGATATTTGTACTGTCAGTATTAAATGTTGTACTATTTGTCATAATATTGCTTAGTTACTAAGATAATATTTTGTGTGTTTCTGCCAGTCAAATATTCCTATTTCTGTGCATTAAATGATTTTCAGGGTTATTATCGGTAATTTTGCCCGCATACCGTAAATATTAGTTATTTATTATGTCTGTGTTTTTCTAACAAGTCATGTAAATAAACTTTCATTTTTCACATAAAACAAAAACAAAAAACAACAAAAAAGAAAATTAACTTTGACTGTTGACTTTTTCACTTTAACTGCTGCTTCAGTACACGAACAGTCGGTTGACAGACAAACTGCAGACAGTACAATTCACAGTGATTTGTACAATCAATCAAATCAATCATTCACAATTCAAATTTTCCAAGATTTTTGTGTTAGAAGTCTTCTGAATATCACATGATTAGCAGAAACTCAACACTGCACAAAAATCAGGTACGCTTAACTGCCTCCTATACAGACAGTCCCTAATCAGGGTTTTTCTTGTTTTAACAGGAGCAACAAGTTTTGAGAGCTCAAATGGATTTTCATATACATCCATACATCTCAAAGTACCATCATACAAATTTTCAAACTTCAATTCACTCAGACGCACCGTCAGCAGCTCAAACAGTCAACAGACGACCCGTTTTGACCAAAAAAGTCAACTGACAGTCAAAAATGAAATTTTTTGTCAAAGTCCATATTTTGTCAAAGGATTCAACATTTGATCATTGGATGATCACAATTCATCAAGGAAAGATCAAAAATCAACAAAACCCTAAGATTCAAAATTAGGGTTTTTGCCTGAAAAGTCAACTCAACTTTGACTGATCATAACTCTCTCATCCTTCATCCAAAAAATGTCAACCAAAGCTCATTTTGAAGGAAATTCAATTATCTTTCAAATGCAATTGATCCCATGGTCATAGCATTCACCATTTGAAAAATATGGCCAAAGACATTACAGGTCATTTTCAAAGTCAACAAAAAGACACTTTTTTCAAATGGACACACAAGGAGAACCAAAAATCATTTTGACATGAGACCAAAGACATTGGTTAGAGGACTCTTTGAGGTTTCCAAAAAGTGCAAGATCTCCTTCATATGACAAAAATTGAAGGATTTACACCTTGTTGAAAGTTGGCTAAATTTTGGGAAAATGCATGAAATCAACATTGCTCAAAAATGTTTTTTTTTCCAAATGAGTCCAAGTTTTTGTGGTCCAAACATCTTTGCCATGTTACTATGGGCCTCCCACGACCAAGACAAAGCCCACATCTATATTATCCATTTTTTGACATAATTTTATCTTATTTTAAGATTAAAATTAAAAGGAAATTGCATGGATAATTGATGGCTTGATCTCCAAGTATGACACACCTCCAAGGAGTCTTCATTTTTTCTGCAGAAAATTGATGCCCAAGACAAGAGCATTGAATGGAGTCAAGCTTGGTCAACAATTCAAAGATTTTTAATATTTTAAAAATCAAACTTTCAACAAAGACAACAAAGCTTCTTAGCTTCACTTCCAAGCAGCCTTTGGGCTATAAAAGAAGCATCATACTTCAGCAAGAAGAGGGGACACACGAAGAGATAGCAAGAGAATAGCCACAAACCTCTCAAAATTCTCAAAAAATCTCCATACTTTGTAATTTTCAAAATCAATTTTCCAATCAATATTAATACAAACCAAGCATTCTAATCATCTTCTCAAAGATAATAGAGTAAGATTGAACTTTAAACACAGGCCCATGAGAGTCGTATAAAGCATATAATTCTCTTCATGTACATATGAATTTTATTTTCGTTTTTTGTATATGCAACTGATTTCAATGCTAACCAACCATCCTATCATGCTCATAAGGTCCTATGCAAATGATCTGGGCCTTAACATGCCAACTCCCACGTGAGGATAGCCATATGCCATTAACATAAGCTTATGAGTGTTCATACTTTAACATCTTCAAACCTATAGCTATGAGCATCAAACCACGAAACTAATGACATATTTGGATTCAGGGCATCATGTTTAGTGGATCTGGGTTGTTTTCATATGTTGCTAACGTGTGTTCTTGCAGGTTTGGGAAGCTACCGAAAATAACGTTTTTGTATCGTGAAATAGAGGGGGTTAAAAACCCCCGCTATCTGTCTGAAAAAGTGCATGGGACGGAGGTTGAAGACGACCACGGCGTCCGAGCGTGGTTCGTCAGTCAACTTTTCAACCTTCTCTCCTCTGTTTCCATTGGTCCATGCAGGCGAGGGTGGGGACCAGTCTGACTTTGGTCTCCCACTAATCCCATGCCTTGCTTTAATCATGTGCTTCATGTGACCTCAGATCTGAACCCTTGGATCAATTCAATCTCCAATCCAACGTCTCACACACGCAGCTACACCATGCTCCCTCAGTCAACTTCCACACTGAATAAGTATCCTTTTTTATTTTCTATTTTATTTTAATTTCTTTGATAAATTAATTAAAAATAGTTTAAAAATTCAAAAAATTCCCCAAAAAATATTTTAAACTTCTAATAATATATT